>NW_020328154.1:0-35639 GCF_001858045.2 Oreochromis niloticus | reverse complement strand
TGTGAAGTTCATAGCCAGTGCTCTGACACAGAGCCATCAACCTCTGAACGCTTAAAAGCACCAGTGTATCCAGAAAACACATTACATGTGGTGATAAATGCCCTGCCAAGTGCCCCTCCCCACTGCCTTTCAGCGGCAGGCAGCAGCAAACAGATTGTCAGAGGAGGCCCAGATGATGATCAAGTTAACATTGTCTACAATATGCCAAAGAGTGCCAAAGCACTTTGCAAAGCACTATTCAGTAACACTTATCTTTCCTGTAGAACTGTGCTCCAATAAAGAACTTTGTGTCGACAAGCTTGTTAGTTCATCATTTACAAATCAATATTGTCTGTATGACAGCAATTAAAATAAAGTGAAACATGTAAAAACAGTGGGGTTAAGCGATGCGATGAAAAATTTGGGTGCACCTAACTTTTGTGCTGGTGCACCTAAGAAAAAAAGTTAATCCATACAATCTTAGTAATATATTATCACTATTAAATGTTAATTCAAATATCAAGCAGTCAATATTCAAGAAATGCACGTAAAATAAATTAATATTAGTTGTAGTTGGCTTTAAACTTTGGGGTACCGCCTCTCTACTCATTGGCTCCTTTCCCTCCAACACAGGTATCCACCAGATTTGGTTCATACCTGAGATATTACAGATTATAAAGTCACATCTAACCTTTTTATGCAATTCCTTCTACATATACATTGAAACAGAGAAGGTAGGACTGACTAACAACCACAAGAGCTTTCTGAGACTGATTATATACTGATTTTGAGTATAAACACTAGCAAAATGCAAGTTTTGCTGCAGCAGATGTCATTGACTGCTTCAGGGCTTGCTCCCAGCAGCTGGACGGTGTCCCGGAGTAAAGAACTACATATCTAGCTGTTGTGACAGTATCTCCAGTGACAGGTCAGTTCATGTCTACATACTCACTGGCTAAGTTATGTAGTGAAGGCTCACTTACTCTGTCTTCCACTACTCTCAGACACTGTGTCATATTTTCAGAGGAGCCCAACAAACCACAGATCACTGAGCTGTCCTAACAAATCTCCAGCAATGATGCAACACGTAGGAAGACTGAGTTATAAAGACATGGCCAATATTTCAACAAGTCTTGAATTATGAGGCCCCGTCATATCTTAAACACTTAAGGTACACATCACCCCGGTACAGCTCTTCACTCTCAGACTAGCTCTTTCTAAAAGTAGAATGGGAGGCAGAGCCTTCAGCTTCAGGGCTCTGCTCTGAACCAGCTCCCAGTTTGGATTCAGGAGACAGACACCCTCTGTACTTTCAACATTACACTTACAACTTTCCTATTTGATAAAGCATATAGTCAGCCTTGGATCAGGTGACCCTGAACCCTTCCCTTAGTTACACTGCAGTAAACCTCTTGTGTGGTTACTTATAGTTACCATTTATGTCTTTATAGTGAGGGTTAATAGTTACTTCCAACCATTTATTCGTCTTCTATCACTTATTCATCTTCGAGAATGGAGATGTGATGGCCGGCAGTCCCTTGCAAATCTCAACTCTTTGTTACTGTCAAAGATTACTCTAAAGACACTTCTTCAGCTAAGAGTCTAAGGGTAGAAACACACAGACGCTGTGGTTTTCACTTGTATACAAGGGCGGTCACAGAACGCTCACACCAGAGTGGGGCCCTGTGATGCGTGCTCTGTTCTTGCACTTGTCTTTATTTATATACAAAAGTAATACAAAGTGAATACGTCTATTCATAGTAGAGGAAAGTTAGTGTGTAGGGAGTGAAGATAGATGTTTAGGTGTATGCGTGTGTGTTGTGAGATTCAGAAGGACGCAGCCTCTCTTCTTGTTAGGGAGCGTCAGATAGAGTGTCCAGCTTCTCTTCCTGCTTGTTCAGCTATTATCGCTGTGAGAAGAATTTATAAACAGTCTTGTAGTGGACACAGTCTAAGTCATCAAAGGTCAACTACAGTATTCTATCATATGCAACTTATATCATTAAAAGCTTATACTGACTACTAGTACAATTTTCCATTGACATTCCCTCCTGTTGTCAGTATAACTTTCAAGTGAGATATCAGTATGTAACATCTTGTTGTACAGTTTCTATCCACCATCATAATCACACAAAGTCTTCATGTTCCAACAGGTCGGAGTCATCATCTCATATCATTTGTCACGGCTATGTATGCAGCAACAGTGGAACATTATACGGTTAATCATGAGTTTTAGACTGGCAGTATACATGTTACAAAGACACAAAATAAAAGTAAGATACAAAAGGGATAATAGAATAAATAAGAATAAGAATACAAAGGAATTGCAAGTATTTCAAGTATTTCAAGTATGAAGTCTATTGCACGTTGGTTTTTAACAAAAGTATTACACAGTGAAAAGGGAGTAGTAGTCTTTTTAGCAGTCACTTGTATTATTTACATAGGCCTGATTTTGGGCCTGCTGGATCTGTCTCAAGGCGTTCAGGGCGTCAGTCATGTTTGATGAGTGTACATTGTCTGATGTGTGGTGTGTCATTTCTCACTCAATCAACAAGTGCACGTCTGTTCAGGTGTGTGTTTCTCTTTCATTCTGAGTCAGTGTGTGTAGATGTGTATGTTAGTGGTATGTTGGCGTTTTTATCACTTCCTGTTCTGGTGTTTTGGTAAACCACGGCCTGAAGCGTGTCCTGGGGTCCTGCCCTCCTCCTTTTCAGTCCGGTTGCGACCATTGCTGCTGCTGCTGCTCAAAGTTCAGTCTGTCCTGGTTTTGGCCCCAATTGGGGCAGTCCTTTCTTCTTCTGTGTTTTGTCCATTCTGAGGTGCCTTTTGACCTCAGTTGCTCTCCTGTCTCTGGCACGCCCTTTCTTCTGCTGCCCGATCATCCGTGTTGGTCCGTCACTGTCCTGTACAGTGTTAATGCAGAGTTATCAAGGTCAGCATTCTTTTGCTCGGCCTTACTTTCATTCGGGCTTAATGGGCGTCTCGTCACAGCTCTGTCAGCTGAAGCTGTCTGGAAATCTTCCCCGTGTAGTGAAACGGGCCTTGGATTTAACGCTCTCCGTCTCTGCTGCATGAGATCGCTTTCCTGTAGCACTGTGACATTTTTAGATTGTTGTTATGGGTCCAGCTGCTGCAGCATTTGGTCAGGGTCAGGGTCAGAGATGGTAGAGGGGAGAGCAGGAGTCCAGGTCAGCTTCGGCTTTCAGGACCGGCAAAGCAGCCTGTAATTAAACATAAAGAGAAAAACAAAAACAAAACAAAAACAGACGAACAGGAAAATGATGTTGTATTGGCTGTGTTATTCAGAGAGGGGAGAAACACCGGGCCAGGCCCTGTGTCAGCCTTCTCTCCCCTTTTTGTTTTTCCTCACAATATAATCAACTCATAACCCACCAAGTTGACAGGACAACACAGGTAGATATTAAATTCGTAGATCACGTTTAAAAGCACAAAAAGGAATTTCCTTCCTTCAGTAATCACTTGTATGATTCAATCAGCAGAAAACATCTCACAATTTGACTCTTAACCACTAAATTTGTTGTTTCATCACTGGTTGGTCATACCAGTCTCGTTCTTTTGAAGTTGTTGTCCTGCAACCCAGAGAGTTTATTGTTAGTAGTGGATAAACTTCAGCATTTGATAACAAAACTATTAAGTTTTCCCTGTTTTAACACTAATGAGGGATATAGGCGCATGTATAGTGTGTGCTGTAGTGTAAGCTGTTCTTCATTGCATGTATGTGTGTTAGTAGCTTGCAAGCAGGGCCTCTGGCCTGTCTCACCCAAAAGAGCATTTTCTCACAGTTGCCTTTCTCTCACGTGTGTTAAGAAGGCAAATGTGCTTGTAGCAGTTGTGAGATTATTATGCTGTTATATATTACATTATACCTGTAATCAAAATGAGTGAATCATGATACTGCTGTAGGCCACATCACACTTCTGAGTTAAAAGAATGTGAAAATCATTAGATTTATTAGATAGGTTTGTATTATCCTATGCTGCTGATTTATTGTGAGTGAGTTACACTGTTCATGACATTTCATACTGCCGAGTTATGAAAGAATATTGTATTCAGAGAGTAGGGGCCTCTCTCTTTTTTTTTTTTTTTTTTTTTTTTGTGATAGTAAAGAGCCACGGGAGCGTCACCCCCACCTTTGGTGGAGGCAGAAAAACAGGGAGCCAAGGTCATAACTCAGGCTCACTAAGAGTTAGAAAGAATATGAATGCTTAGTTTGTGGCTGTGGCGCATTTTGTATGGCTTTTTTTCTTTGTTTAGTAGCTTTCTGCCTTCACCTGAGGGTGTGCCCTAAGCATGTGACTTCAGGTCTCCATAATTGGAGTTTATTTAAAGATAAATAAATGATTTCATATATTGCTCGCAGATCATGCATTAGACGGTATGTTGCAGTATTAGCCTGCTTCAACACTTAAGCAAACATCACTCTTTGTTTTATTATTATTATTATTATTTTATTATAAATTCTCCTTTCTCAAAAACAGAAAATGAAATTGTAGTTGTTCTTGGTGAGAAACACAAAACCTCCCTTTCCCCCTTTTTTTTCAAAACAAGAAACTAAGTTTTAACTTTTCTGGCTTGTCACCTAAAACAAACAGACAACCCAGCTCTCAGCTGGCTCTGAACAGAAGTTACAGTACTCATCACTCAAGCAACATTTCAAAAAACAAAGAAACAAAAACAAAACTCAGCACACTGCACAGAGAACAACAACAATACACAACTGAAGATGTTGTTCTTGTTTGTTCTCCTTGAATTTTAGAATAAAGTTATTACATCTGCATTAGTAAATCATATGCCTAATCATTATGTGTCACTGTGATCCACAAGTATGATCACAAATTTAGTCATTTTTCAACCCAACAAAACAAAAAACAAAACAAAACAAAAACAGTTACTGATGGCTTGAACGCTTTACACACGAGTCAGGATGCAAAAAGGCTGCTGCCAAAGACAATCAGAAGCGTGAGGGAAAAAAAAAACAAAAAAACTGAGCCCACAGACGGCTTCATGTTTGAGCTTTAATAGCAGTTTCCCTCCCTCTGATGTGTTCTTATGTAGCTCCTGCTCTAAAAAATGTGTAACCTGCTCATCAGCTTAGCAGTGACCATGTATTTAATTCAGCTTCTCAATTGTGCAGCTTTAGCTGTTGTATAGAGGGTTTAGCTTGTTAGTTGTTAGTATAGGTGTGCTCTATATTTCAGCAATGTCTCATCTAGGATGACAGGTTTTCAAGCAGGTCAAGTGCCTCTATGCACTTAATTAGTTTAGATATTTCTTTATCTCATATGTCATTATACTGAATTTGAGCAAACCTTAAGCTTGATGCAGACTACTTTTAACAATTATCCACCTCACATCATAGCTAACTGAGGTGCCTCTTCATATTAATATTATGTTATTATTAATGTTATTATCTTTATATAACAGCAATAGTATATTACAATATTTATTTTGCATCCATCAAGGGATGGGGTGATCTGCAGTTTCACCCCGTCCCAAGCTGGAGACATTTCCTTTTCACACACTTCCTTGGCTGAACAATGACAAAACCTTAATATACCTTATGCATCTCTCTATTTCATTTAATATGTGTTTGTGTGAGTTATGTATTTTCATGCAGTCTATCCATTCTAGGCACGGTCGTCCTGCCAACTATATTTCATTGTTAATACCAGTTTACAGGTTGTTATCCTTGCTTTTATCAATTTGAATACATTACAGTTGTTTTATTTAACTTTATTCCTCTTGCATTTATATGTATTCAGTTGGGTCTGTTTCCAGCCTTTTTAAACTTATACTTGGATCTCTAATTTTACTTGGTGAGGGATTATTATGTTCTTCCTAATCTGAACTGCTTCTTTGTTTCTTACAGTCACGTGCAAAATGTCCCTCTTTCCACACCTCCAGCATGCAGTATTAAAGTCACTGTTTGGTGTGTGTCTAAACCTGTCTCTACCCCCTGCTCCTGCCCTACGCATTCCTCTCCCTCTCTTTTGGCCTCTGAAACCTCTCCTGTAGCCTCACTGAAAGCTGTGAGAACAGTGTCAGCGTCGAGGGCAAAAACTGAGACCTTCTCTTTCTTTTCACCACTGTCTGTGCATGGTTAGCATATTGAAACGCCTCATCTGCTGTGCCCGTATCTTGCGTTACCCAATTCTTTTCTACATGAGACCTAATGGGTGGTAGTAATCCTTCAATGAAAGTGCGTTTAAATAGATTTTATTTTCCTCTTTCTTTTTCTTATTTTCAGTTCTCCTTTCAGCTTCAGTTTCCCATGCTTGGAAAAGTTTATATTCTTCTTCACGTTTAATTTCTTCTTTGGGTCTTTGTTAATGTAATTTCTTGTTTCAGGACAGCTTTCAACTGGGTAACAGCTGAGGGATTGCATTACCCTTCCCAGCTGTGGTTTTAGCTTTTGTGGATTTCTCCACCTATTTGCACTTATTCTACCTGCTCCGGTTTGTTGCTTTTCTAAACATTCCTCATCAGGTGTTAATTTTGCTTGTTTATTCCCCATTGTCAAAGATTTTGCTGGGCTGTCACTGGCACGCTTGACTTCAGAGTGGTTGCTGATACGCCCTTCTACTTCACTTCTAAAAAATGAAGGGGTATCAGTTTTACGAGATAAAACTCAACCGTTCTCATTTGTCACCAGTACGTGAGCCTCAGCAAGAAAACAATAAATAGAAGTAGTTCAGCAGCGTATTGTGCTGTAAAATCAACTTACTTCCAGACACATACACACACATAGACATTTGCGCGCTTTTACTAATTCGGTTCCTTATGGCGATTCCTAACCTATTTTATTTGTCGGTTCATTAAGGCGATTCCTAACCTATTTTATTTGTCGGTTCATTATGGCGATTCCTAACCAAAGTAGTGTTTCTCACCTCTCAGACGTCTCACTGGTGATTCGGATCGTCAGACTGAATCCCGCCGCCGTGGACCAGACTAAAACACCGGCCTGGACCCGAATTCACACGTTCCAGGGCTTTCGGCCTCGTCTAAGAGGGCTGTGCACAGACTTCGGTGCTGGCTCCACGGCGTCAGGAAACAGTATGCCAGATCCTGGAACAGAGTCACAGATAACAGTTCTGATGTTTCTGCCCCGGCTACGAAGGACCAAAATAAATGTCAAGAGATTTACTCTAAAGACACTTCTTCAGCTAAGAGTCTAAGGGTAGAAACACACACAGACGCTGTGGTTTTCACTTGTATACAAGGGCGGTCACAGAACGCTCACACCAGAGTGGGGGCCCTGTGATGCGCGCTCTGTTCTTGCACTTGTCTTTATTTATATACAAAAATAATACAACAGTGAATACGTCTATTCATAGGCAGAGGAAAGTTAGTGCGTAGGGAGTGAAGATAAGAGTGGTTCAGGTGTATGCATGTGTGTTGTGGGATACAGAAAGACGCGGCCTCTCTTCTCGTTAGGGAGCGTCAGATAAGAGTGTCCAGCTCTCCTCTTCCTGCTTGTTCAGCTATTATCGCTGTGAGAAAGAATTTATAAAACAGTCTTGTAGTGGACAACAGTCTAAGTCATCAAAAGGTCAACATACAGTATTCTATCATATGCAAACTTAAATCATTAAAAGCTTATACTGACTACTAAGTACAATTTTCCATTGACAGACCCCTAAAAAACAGGACATAGAACATACATTACACAGTTGTATCTCTAAATATAATCATAAGCCCATATAACCTTCAAAATGAGACCAGTCTACTGTAATTTAGGTTTTACACAGTTCAGCTGGCAGCTGGCAGAGTTCCCTTTATTCCCTTCATAAAGTTACTCACACAAGTTTGGGCCCTGATTTGATCTGAATTCTGCAATAATCTACACTATTGGACAGACGAGCCAAAAGATCAGATCACCTTCTTTGAATAAAGCTGTGGTGATAACGGGGAGGAAGAAACAAGCACCAGCACAAGCTGGTCTTTGCCAACAGCTATCTCTGCCAGAACAGAGACCAAAGAAAATACACTGACACCTCTGATCTGCTCGAAAAGCTTAGATTCATTTAAAAAAAATAATAAAAACATCAATATACTGGCAACCGTACAAGGTGGGGGGAAAGCCATCGTAAAAACATTCATGCTTAGACAAACATCCATCCGTCCATCCATTCGCTTCCGCTTATCCTTTTCAGGGGCGCTGGAGCCTATCCCAGCTGTCATAGGGCGAGAGGCGGGGTACACCCTGGACAGGTCGCCAGTCTGTCGCAGGGCTAACACACAGGGACAGACAACCATTCACACCTAGTGACAATTTGGATTATCCAATTAACCTATCCCCACAAGCTGCATGTCTTCGGATGGTGGGAGGAAGCCGGAGTACCCGGAGGGAACCCACGCAAACACGGGGAGAACATGCAAACTCCACACAGAAAGACCCCGGCCTGATGGTGGAATTGAACTCAGGACTTTCTTGCTGTGCGGCAACAGTGCTAACCACCGTGCCACTGTGCTGCCTGACAAACACTTAAAAGCAAAGTTCAAATGACAGCTCAAAAGGACCTGTTTACATTCGCGTACCAACTACAACCCTGTTTATTCATGTTTATTCTTGTTTTAAATCCTTGCCATTGTGATTTGAATTTTGATCTTGTCAATTTCGTCAAACATTTTCATAAAAGTGTTATGAAGAGTTGTTCCATGTAGTATGACGGAAAACATTCAGACCGTATTATAGACCAATAAACTAAATAAACGGACTGTTTTTTGTTAGCACTCTCTGACTTTGTGAGGCAGTACAGGTATTCTTACCACTGCGGCTGAGTCCTGGTCCCTCTGCCTTGAGAAGGATCCACTTTGACCCTGAAGGATGTCATTGGAATAGCCTAAACGCAAACAGCCTTTGTCCTGATGGCAGAGGACAAAGGCTGTGTTAGCATGTTACCTTTGCAGGTAATGCTCTACAGTCATTTTTAGCCTCAAACAGCAGGTGGGTTAAATAAGTTTCCCTGTAATATCGGTTGTTTGGAATATTTCTTTGACATGAGCATATGTTTGCGCTCTTTACTCTCACACACACAGTTTTATGGAGCTTTACCTTGACCAGACTCTGAGCAGTCAACAGTGAAGTATGTTGGCTGGAAGGCTTGGAGGCCCGTATTTGCCACTCCAGGGTCAGAGACCTTCACCTTGTTTGGATGACAGCCTGCTCCGATATTCATCTGTGGGCACAAACACCAAAACTCAAGAGACTTTTCAGTGAGAAGAAAAGGCAAACCCTGCATGCAAGAGTGAAAGTGAGTGCATACTCACCCTGAATGGACTCTCAGTCTCCCCAGGAGACCATCACAGTCTGCTTCACAGGCTTACGTGGGGTGTAGGTGCAGGTGTATGTGCTGTTGCCATTATCCTTAACCTGGACATCCACAGAATTGACTTCACCATCCTGTGCAGAAGACAAGGGATTAGTTCAATCAGATTTAACACACGGTAGTTTTCGGACCATAAGGCGCACTGTTGATGAACAGGTCTGGTTTTATACATGAGGCGTACTGGATTATAAAACGCATTAAGCGAAACAAAACAGTCAGATAAGTCAAACTTTACTCAACTCTTTCTTCTAGCTTCCTCTACTTCCGTACCATTGATTCATTAATGTTGAAATCTCTCGCAGCTGCTCTATTCTCATGTTCTACTGCGTGACTGACAGCCTTGAGTTTGAAATCCGCTTCGTAAGCATGTCTCTTAACAGGTGCCATTTTGGGGTCCTTATCCACACACAATACAGTAATATTATGTTGAAGCGCAGCGCGTATCACTCCGCGAGGCTGCTGACTACGTAACCATGATGCTCCGACAATCCATCAAGCGGTGCGACTTCGTAGCTTACCAAAGTCGTACTAAAACATTTTTGACAGATTTTGAGCGCCGTGTATTACATAAAATCGGTTCAAGGTCAGTAAGCACAACCAGAATTCATACATAAGGCGCACAATTAAAGGATTTTAAGTGCGACTCATACTCTGAAAAATACGGTACATGCAATATATTTAACATATTTGTGGTCATATACAAAGCCAGATATACCTGGGCTATAATTTTCAGAGGAGCTTTTCCTCCTTGCTTGGCATCAACTGTGAATTCAGTGGGTTTTCCAACAGCCAGACCACTGCTCTGAAGGCCTGGACCGTACGCCTTAACCTAGAGAAAACAATTTTAAACAAACAATTAAAAAAGGAACAAGTCAAAGATCTACTACAGCCAAAGAAGATCATTTACAGACTTAGCGCTGTGAAAAATATTTGCCTCCTTTCTGATTTCGTATCTTATTCCATATTTGTCACACTTACACGTTTCAGATCAATACATTTATAATATTAGACAAGAATTGTAATATTAAACGGCAGTTTTCAAGGGAAAAAGCTATCCAAACATACTTGGTCCTATATGAAAAAGTAATTGCACCTAAAACCCGATACCTTGTGTGTCACCTCTGACACCAAGAACTGCAGCAAGCGTTGGTGCTAGAGGTCACATTTGAGTTTGTAAAGATATTTAAGGTAGACACACGTAGTTAGCGGCAGGTGTGTGTTGATCGAGAGGGCTTAGCCTCTACAGGAGAGCTTTCAGCCATGAAAAGTGTGTCCATCACAAGCCCACCACCATGATCTCAGGTCTTGAGGCAACAATCATGAAAACTAATCTTAACTGAGAGTGTTGGATGTCCTCATTGTTGCAGAGCACATGGACAGCATACTCACCTGGTTCTGTGGGCCAGCAGCACATGTCACACCATCCATCACCCTTGTCATCACATTCAATCTTGGTCTGAGAGAAACCTGAAGAGAAATAGAGCAACTTCAGAGAAGAAACTGAAGCTGATCAGCACATGCTTCCGATCGCTCGTATTTAAACTGCTATAATAACTTGTTGGTCTATAATATGTGAAAACATATATCAAATGTATCCTTCATGGATGAAATCAAGTCATCTTGAGCCACAAACAACATTCCTATAACAAGGTAGAAGCTGCAATGAGTTTTGGTAGTGACTTTATATATGCTTTATTTATCTAGTTCCAACAATGGGTTGACGTTAAAAAAAAGTGTTTGTTAGTTTTTGAAAAAGCGTAATCTGTGCAAGAGGACAGCAGATGTTGCAAGAAATCTAAGAATAGTTGTTTAAAGTTATTTGAAGTGGACAAAGAGGATAAGGCGTTTGTAAACCCTGTTGAGGGAAGTCTATCTAGCAAGATATGTAAAGATATTGGAGATTAAAAACCCCATAGGGAAACATAGGAAATAATTATTTGTCAGGCAATGACTTGTTGGCAGAAGAAGAGTGGTCCTTGGTAGCCATGACAAGAAGGAGGTCCCATAAATCAGGCTGGGCTGTTTGTTGCTGGCAGGTAAAAGAAAAAACAGAGAAAAATCAAAATCAAAATCAAAATCAGGGGAAGTCCAGGCTGAACAAGGTTCATCCCTCGGAATTTTCACTCCAAGATCCCCTGCCTGGACCTCCCCCTAGCAGATGAACATAGAGAGGCAGGTGAGCCGAGGGCTCGAACCTGAGCCTCTATGTTATGAACCTGCTAGCCCACCACATGTCGCCACATGATGGGCGAGCAGAACGTGGAATATCCTTGTATTTAAAGAGCGCAAGGTGCACATCGGGCACCCAGCCTTTCGCAGGAGACCACACATTTTTACACTCAAATACTCACCACATTTCACACACTCACACCTGCTTTTTTCCCTGCCCACCTTTTCTCCACTTATTTATCAACAACCACTCCTTTTTCATCTCTGCTACCTTGCCTTTATTACATCCTCTTAGCTAGCATCAGTGACCGGAGAGCAACAACAGCAACCCAGTGCTTTTCTCATCATTTCTTTAGTCACGGTCAATTCATTGGCCTCTACGGATTAGCTAAAGCAACTTTACAAAACAAGTTTCCCCGAAGAGCCCAGTTGTCATCTTAGCTGCCTAGATTTGAGGACCTAGCTAAGGACGGTAGTTACGGACACAAACACATGTAACTTACGGAAAAAAAGCCTGGGGTCCCTCTGTCACTGTGCTTATTAGGTGGTAATAATTTGATGTAAAAGTGTCGGAGACAGTGTGAAAAAATGAAGGCAGAGTTGGTAGCCTGAAGAGAGAAAGTTGCGGAAGGTGGAGTAATAAGCAGCAAATAGCTGAGGAATGAAGAGCTGACAAGCATGGGTATTTGCGGTAATAAAAGGTAATAAGAGAGCAGGCGGAGGAGTTGGCAAGAGCAGGAAAAAGGAGAAGCGACTTGGCTTCTCCCCGCCCCCAAGCAAGGGTCGTGCAGCGAGTCCGTGAGGGTTCGAACTCGGGCGCTCAGATTCAAAGCGCCACTTCTTACGTCTTACGCCAAACGACCAGCTGGTGAAATTAGGAAAAAAAGGACATTTATCTTTGTTCGGCAATACTTGTTTTTTGTGTGCAAAACATGTATGGTGCTCGGTAAAGATGACACGCCGACTCACTTCTTCTTTTTTTGGTTTTTTTTGGTTTGACAAAGTTTGTTTCATATTAAACCAATGTCAGTGACGTCATTCTAAGCCACTACCACAGGTAAGGAAAAGCCTGAATCTGTAGATCTTTTTCTTTTCTTTTTGTTGTCTAAAACACAAAAATCGCCAAACAGTCAGCTCACAAAGTTGCAGGTTGGTGGCAATTTGGCAGAACAGCCAATGACTTAAAGCATTTAGGTGCATATATCTTGCCACAAGACATGTGTGCTAAGCTAGCTAAATTAGTTTCTGTTAGCGAATCAAGTGACTATGTGCACGATAGCATATGCTAGTTCCGGTGCGGAAAATCCTGTGTGGAGCTTTGTTTCCGGTGTCCTATTCGCGCCCTGTTTAATGTCCAAAAGAAGTTAGCCAAATGAATGAATTAAGCGTCGATTTACATTCTATAGATGTCTTGGTCATTTACCCAATATATCTGTAAATGATGTTCACGGACTTGTCGATATTTGCCCCCACGCCTCAGAGCAAAGGAGAAAAGGGATTCAAATGTTATATTTCTCAGCTGTCCCTCGTTTATTGCGGTGTTATGTTGTAAAAATAACCAGCGATGGGTGAAATCAAGTAGCCAATTTTATTTTTTGATGCGTGGACATCGTGGACATCCAGTACTGCACTTTTAATTTAGAAGGTAAGTCACAACATACCCTTCATACATACTAATGTATAGAAACCCTCACCAGCAATCGTTCATTTTTTGTGTGGCTTTTTCACGGTTTGTTAACATGCTGTGTAGGTGTGGACACAACGGGAAACATCTGTGACTGTTGTTCACCTGTAGTTTGAATGCTGAACATTTGCCTGTTTAAAGAATAAGACCAGTCACTATACAGAGATGTGCTTCTGAATGTGGACGATGTGTCTTATGCTGCAGTGATGCAGTTCTGCTTGTGTTGAGTGATGCAAACAACCAATCGATCTAAACTCTTTAAATGTCAATCACGTGGTTACCGGCTACCGGCGAAAATAATCGGTACGGTAAACCAATTTCTGTTTAGCGCATTTGCGCCGCTGTGTGTTTTGTGGTCTTCTTTGTGGCTAATTTAGTGAATTTTGGTCTGATCGTGGTGAAACTTGGTGTGTGGAGTCAGTGATAGCTCTGGGAGCTAACCAGCCTATCTTTAAACGTCAAAATCTATCATTAGATTTTTTGTGACACAACAGTGGTGAGTGTTCCCACCTTCTGCTCTTTGGAACTTAACGCAATCTTTCCATTTTCAAGTTTTGGACATGATTTTGGAGTATATCTTCGCAGTAGCGATTTACCGCAAAGTAAAGCTACCGGAAATGTGCAACCCCACATCCGGCCTCAAACCAGGAAGTTAGCATTTTCTCGTGCACATAGTAAAGTTCAAGCTCCTCACATATCATCATCCAGGGTACAGTCATATGCTGATGAGGAGATCCCATGCAGGCAACATTAAGGCAGTGTAACAAGTTAAATATGCACTAATTTGAAGGTATTTCCTAATATCTAACATAAAAAAAAGGCAGTTTACATTGTAAACTGAGAAAAAAAGGCAGTTTACAAAATCCTAAAACATAAAAATAGATTTAAAATAATGATAAATGTTTGCCTGCAACTGACACAGCCAACACAAATGTCATTGAATAAAAGCAAACCCTGTGATAACATGTTTTGTTTTTCTAGAATAGAAGAAGCACATTTTAAAAAGCCAGTAGGAATAAATCTTTGTTGTTACTGCATGATTAGAATGAAGTAACAACAAGTCTGGCTGGAATCAGAAGTGGTAATCTGTGTACTGTGCTAGTGATCTGCATAATTCACCTTAGATGGTCATCTGTTTGGATGGCTGAAGTGGGTTAACGACACAGCTAATTTCATCAGGCTGCTACTGAAACATCTAAAATGATCTGCATCCACGATCCACCAGCTCAACAGCAACATCTGTCAGCTGTGCATCCAACTGGAGGCCTTGGCCTGCTGTGCTCAGGCGCTGGGCCGCGATTTCCGTCCCTTGTTGACGACCTGGCTGTATCCTGTGCTGGAGAAAGCTGGTGAGGAGACGCTGCTGGTCAGCCAGGCGGCGCTGAGCTCCATATGGAACATCAATAAGGTCTGTGGATACGCTTCCCTCAAGGAACTGATCAATGAGAACTCTGACTACCTGCTTAATGACATATCACTCAACCTTCAGAGACTCAGCCAGCATCCACAGGTAGTTATGAGGTGTTTTTGTTTTAACCCAAAATGGACACAGAAATAACTGCTGGAGGGTTTACCCGATTTCCTCCTTGGTCTGCTTAAGCCTGTGCTGCCCTGAGCTTGTACTGTATTTCATTATAATCCTGTCTTGTTGGCCAGGCTCCACCGGTGTTGACAGTTCTGTTGACTCACTCTGACTGCAGCCTGCTGGTCGGGGACATGGTTCAGGATCTGGATCTCAGCTACGAGCGCACAGCTGCTCTTTTCTGCTCCGCGCTGCACGCGCTCATGAAGGCACTGGGTAAGATTTCAACAGTGATGTCAGCTTGAGTCTCACGTATACTGGGAGTCAAAGAGGACAAGGAAGAAAATGTGACTCATTGCATGCTCTGCCACATGTTTTATGTTGCTTAACTTTATGTTTTCTGCAGTGCCTTTCAAAGTTTCTATCAAGGAGTACACTTCAGGATTATAATTTGCTCGTTATCAAATTATCAATATCTTTGGAAACCTTTAATACATCGTGATGGTTTAATTGCTGAGTGGTTTTCTGTTGTAGAATTAATATTCATAATAATATTCATACAGAAGTTTTACAAGCCCGCACAGTAAAAATGTATGAATTAAATGTTACTGATGGCTCTTTTCAAAACATCAGCGTCTGTGTCACACTGATTTTGATTAACTGACTTATTTTATTGTAACCAAACCTATGCTCATATTGTTGTCTTGTTTTTCCTTTAGCGAGGTGGTTTCCTTCCACTTGTAGCAGGACCAGTACTTCTGCCAGCTCCAATCAAAGCTCCGGTGACCAGGAAGACCTCAGCATTCGCCATTCCTGCTGAATTACCGCAAACAGAAAGAACTGGCAGAGGGCATTGGAATAGAGGACGATGACACTGAAGACCGAGGTAATAGGTCTGTCTAAGGGCCAGTGGAATATCAGCTGTAGACTGTAGTGGTGGTTATATTAGATTCAGAGTGTAGAGGAGATGACCCTTTTATGACCAGCAGGAAGGCACACACACACACGCAGTGTCTTAGGTTAATGACACAACATATGGGGTTTACAATGGGGGTTGCTTTTATAAAACTGTTTGTAACAAAGAGTTGAGATTTGCAGAGGGACTCCGGGCCATGCACATCTCCATTCTCGAAGATGAATAAGTGATAGAAGACGAATAAATGGTTGGGAAGTAACTATTAACCCTCACTATAAAGACATAAATGGTAACTATAAGTAACCACACAAGAGGTTTACTGCAGTGTAACTAAGGGAGGGTTCAGGGTCACCTGATCCAAGGCTGACTATATGCTTTATCAAATAGGAAAGTTGTAAGTGTAATGTTGAAAGTACAGAGGGTGTCTGTCTCCTGAATCCAAACTGGGAGCTGGTTCAGAGCAGAGCCCTGAAAGCTGAAGGCTCTGCCTCCCATTCTACTTTTAGAAAGAGCTAGTCTGAGAGTGAAGAGCTGTACCGGGGTGATGTGGTACCTTAATGTGTTTAAGATATGACGGGGCCTCATAATTCAAGACCTTGTTGAAATATTGCCATGTCTTTATAACTCAGTCTTCCTACGTGTTGCATCATTGCTGGAGATTTGTTAGGACAGCTCAGTGATCTGTGGTTTGTTGGGCTCCTCTGAAAATATGACACAGTGTCTGAGAGTAGTGGAAGACAGAGTAAGTGAGCCTTCACTACCATAACTTAGCCAGTGAGTATGTAGACATGAACTGACCTGTCACTGGAGATACTGTCACAACAGCTAGATATGTAGTTCTTTACTCCGGGACACCGTCCAGCTGCTGGGAGCAAGCCCTGAAGCAGTCAATGACATCTGCTGCAGCAAAACTTGCATTTTGCTAGTGTTTATACTCAAAATCAGTATATAATCAGTCTCAGAAAGCTCTTGTGGTTGTTAGTCAGTCCTACCTTCTCTGTTTCAATGTATATGTGAGAAGGGAATTGCATAAAAAGGTAGATGTGACTTTATAATCTGTAATATCTCAGGTATGAACCAAATCTGGTGGATACCGTGCTGTTGGAGGGAAAGGAGCCAATGAGTAGAGAGGCGGTACCCCAAAGTTTAAAGCCAACTACAACTAATATTAATTTATTTTACGTGCATTTTCTTGAATATTGACTTGCTTGAATATTTGAATTTTAACATTTAAAACTAGTGATAAATATTACTAAGATTGTATGGATTAACTTTTTTCTTAGGTGCACCAGCACAAAAGTTAGGTGCACCCAAATTTTCATCGCATCGCTTAACCCCACTGTTTTACATGTTTCACTTTATTTTAATTGCTGTCATACAGACAATATTGATTTGTAAATGATGAACTAACAAGCTTGTCGACACAAAGTTCTTTATTTGGAGCACAGTTCTACAGGAAAGATAAGTTACTGAAATAGTGCTTGTGCTTAAAGTGCTTTGGCACTCTTTGGCAATATTGTAGACAATGTTAAACTTGATCATCATCTGGGCCTCCTCTGACAATCTGTTTGCTGCTGCCTGCCGCTGAAAGGCAGTGGGGAGAGGGGCACTTGGGCAGGGCATTTATCACCACATGTAATGTGTTTTCTGGATACACTGGTGCTTTTTAAGCGTTCAGAGGTTGATGGCTCTGTGTCAGAGCACTGGCTATGAACTTCACACAGATCGGACGTAACGAAAAAGTTATCAATTGTTCTTTTCATCTTTTCTCATTACCCACAGCTACATCCACTTCTCAAGCGCCACAGCCTGGTGAGTATGTGATCTGCGTTCGCTTTGGAGGGGAGCACATCCCTAGCAGTCCATTCCAAGTCGCAGTGAGTGAGCTGCATTTAATCCTACGTGCCTACATGCTGTTTTGGCAACTTTCATGAATAAAACTGAGTTTTCAGTCTCAGTCAAAACAATCGCAAACAGGCAGAGTACAGTTGTCAAGAATGACCCTCGAGTTAGAGAAGCAGTAGTGTCTTATGATGAGTCTTAAGCTGCGTCAAGTCAACGACATGAAGCACCTATGGGCGAGATAACTCGAGTAGATAGGACGTGGGCAAGACCCAAGATAAGCTTTTCTCAAATTCTACATAAGCAATTTAAGTGAGTGCTAATAAGAGTGACAGATGCCACTGACTGAAGTAAATGCATAAGCAGTCCCAGATGCCAAAGCCCTGATTGAATATCTTTGTTAAAGCCAATAAAGTCACATATGTTGTGTTGCTGTGAAAAACTGCCCATGCTGTCCAAAAACAGCTTTTTTTTCCTGCTGTAAAGGTGGACATGGGAGCTTATATGAGAATGACTCTTGGAGGAATCACATTGTTTGTCACAGCTGTACTGGCTTCATTTTTAATTGTTTTTATTTTTCAGCCATTTAGTATGATGAAGTACTTTTAAAGTGCATTTAAGGAAAGTTCTCATTTCTCAGTGGAGTGTCAGTAAGACGGTATAAAGGAGTGGGGTCTGTATAAGAACACATTTTCAGATGAATAGGCAGTTGATGTAGAAATGGCGCGCATTACAAGTCGAACTTGATAATGAAGAGTGTTTACGTTGCTCCTCAGTACAGTAACTGCTGAGGTTACAGGATTTACGAGTGCCCTGGAGCACAGATCCATTCCCCTACAGAGGCTTTGTGATTGGTCCTGATGGCTGCAGCCGTTTCGCTATATCACTTTGACGCCGTTTTAATCCGCTCCAATGCCTTATCTTTTTCCCTCTCTCAATTCCCTCCATCATCCCTGCCTACACCCTCCAAGTACTGGAAGGAGCTCCGTCAGACCAGCTCATGCAACAGAGCCAAATGCCCCAACAGCCCTGGGTATCTAAAACCTCAGCCTCCGGTCTCTCGGCCTTCTCAGCTTCAGTTTTTGTTCAGCTTCTCCCTGTTGTCCCTTTGTCATCTATAGCACACATGGTCTCCTTTCATCAGACTGCATCATTGTCTGCTGTCTCTCATTGCAGGTGTTTCATCACTGAGAGGGTGCGTTCTCTCATTTCTCTCTCTCCATGTCAAAAACGGGATGCCTGAAACACATGGACAGTTCAGCAGAGCTGCATAATGTTAAGAAGCCACAGCCTTCTGATGTTACAGGTCCTGTATTAATTTCCTGTGTTCATTTAGTCTGTGACATGTTGTCGCTGTAACCAGAACTGTTGCCACAATCTCTTAACAACCTGTGATCTGACGTGTGCACTTGCGTGTCTCTCAGGCAACAGACCGACCAATGGGAATGATCTGGCTGGATGTGGCAAGTCTGAGACCATTTGACCTGGTGATTCCATTCACCATCCAGAAAGGAGAGGTCACAGGTAACAAGTCTACTTAATAAACAGATAGTTTGAGCATAATGATGTGTGTGTGTCATTGTTTTGTCCTCTGCTTTAGGTGAGGTCCGAATGGCATCAGGCAAAGTTGCTAAGCTTGACATCACAGACAACAACGATGGCACAGTTGCTGACAAGTACGCTCCCACAGAGGCCGGTCTGCATGAGATGGATATCAAATACGATGGCACCCACATCCCAGGTATCTGCATATGGTCAGGAGAAATGCGTGGGAATGAAGTGCATGGAGAAAATAGTTTGGAAGGAAGTCACTAACCGCTCTTTTTCTGTCTGTCAACAGGAAGTCCCTTGCAGTTCTACATGGATTGCATGAACGGTGCCTATGGCCCTGGCCTTATCCACGATCCATCTGGAGATGTTCCAAGACTACATGCCTGGAAACATTCTGCCCGAAACCCACTGCTCAGCTGCAGATATTCCACTGGACATAGGAGAGCTTGACCTCATAATGACCTGTCCCCTCCCACCCCCTGCATGAGACTGTACGAGCATTGAGCAGCTCCTTCAGCAGTGGACTTTTACACCCACAGTGTAGGAAGGAGCGCGACCGCAGGTCATTCTTACCAGCAGCTGTCAGACTCTATAATCCAGTTTAACATGGTTATCTCACTCATCACCTGTTTAATTGACATATCAAATGTTTTTAATTGCTGCTGCTCACTTTACAGCTTGTTTCTACACTGTATATTTCACCAGGATCATTCACCCCTTGTGTAAATATCTCTGTACACTTTTATCTGTATATCTGTGTGTATGTATATAGAACCACTCTGCGTCTTCCTTCTATATTTTATATTCCTCTTGCTGTGTAACACCCACATTTCTCATTTGTGGGATAAAAAGGTTTATTCTATTCTATTTCAACATTAAACTCGATACTTTGTGAAAAAGTCAAAATATGGAGATTAAAGGTTCCATTTCAAGGCAAACAAATCTATTGTCGATGAGTCTGTAGGTGGGCGGCTTGATCCAAATATTTATAATATTGACAAACCAGCACTGGTATTGGTATCAGATCGATACTAGCTTTGTTTCTCTCTTCAGTCTGTCTGTAGACCACTGAACTGTATAAATGATTTTTTGGAATGAAAAAATCGTTAACTTTCCTTTTCCCTGGGGCTTTGCATCAGTCGCCTCCTCCCAGCCTCATATTTCTGACAGTGTAATCAAACAGGTGCTTTGGTTTCATCTTCTCCACAACTGTATTTCCCCTCATGGTGGCTTCTTATCATAAGTAATGTGCCAAAACGTTATTACTTGCATGGGCTCACAGTGGGTAGTTGTGGGCGGGAGTGTGTGAGCAGGGCAAACCCACGCTTAACCTCCACAGGGCAACAGAAGTTTTGACCTTTGATGTCCCTATATGGGCCCAGATGGACAAAATTATTCTGGATGGGTTTTCTAAAACCTGTAGTGGTCCAGTTCTTTAACCTGAGCCCCAAAGGGTTTTCTGAGCTTCCTGCTCGAAAATGAAATGCCCCAAATTAATTGAGTGCAATTACAAACTCTGTGTATACAATCGTGGTATCAAAAGAAAGCTAACACTTGTGAAATGTCATCAGAGGTGTAAATATTGCAGCAGATATTACTGTGTCAAAGTTACTGAGACTGGAACACAGAAAAAGTGAGTAGATTTTATTCCCGCCTGATTTTTTTATTTATTTTTTTAACATATAACCCTTTTAAAAACATGCTTCAGTTCACATTTCACAACAAACAAAGAAACAAACAACCTTTATTTGTCACATACACAATCATACAGGGTACAACATGTAGTGAAATGCTTGTGTCTGAGCTGCAGACCTTTAATTCCCGAAATTCAGTATAAACATCATCTGTGCAAAGTTTTATGTTTCTAAAGTGAAACCGTGAAAAATTACAGCACTGCCAACACATAAATATCCAGACGTTGAACAAAAAGGCCCAATTTTGCACACATTGAACACCATGTCAGTTGAATTTTTTAGGTATTAAACAGCAGAAATTATTTAATTTTATTAACAGGCCTAAAAATACTTTTTGAGCCAATATTTTTTCTTTTTTACTTTTTAAGTTGAACAACTAAAGAACAAATATACATAATAATGAGTTATAGAAAGGGCAGGAAAAATGTCACAGCTTGCAGTATCTTTTACAACTCATGTATACAAATACAAGTCGGTAAACAAAAAGGAATACATTAGGAGAAAAAAAACAAAAAAATGATTAAGAAAGAAAAAAGGGTGCTCGAGGTATAAATAACGTATAAATCAAGTGAAACATTTGACACAGCTCTGTGTTTTACATGCTTTGGAATTTGTGCTGTTCTTTAGATTCTCTAGATAACTGTGGTGGTTTTTGTGGTCTTCTTTTGCGGCTCTTTCAGTGAATTTTAGTCAGAGCGCGGTGAAGCTTGGTGTTTGGAATCGGTGATAGCTCTGGAAGATAACCAGCCTTTCTTTATCCGGTTACATGAGGTCTGATGAATTTGTGGTTCAGTTTTGTTTGTTTAGTGGACTTGTGTGCATTTACGTAACTGCTCTTTTAATCATGGCTTGTTTTCGTTGTGTTTGGTGATTGTAGAAATGGTTTATATGAGATTTTAGCGGAGATGTGCCCACAGAGTGAATGTAAAATGCAAATGATGCAGTAGAAACAGTCTACGTCATTTCCTGGATGCTGTACGAAAAGTAGCGGTAAGAAATCGAAGGCGTGACCGTTATGATTTTGAATATAATATCTGTGTGTGCGCTGAGTAAGTACTGAGTAAGTACTTTCAAGGCATAGAAATGACTCAAAATATTTATAACACTGTCTTTGCTCACTTATAGATCGTTAGACACACAGATAAATTGCATGTGCATGTGGTGTTTGAAGTACTTTCAAGTACAGATGAGATAACACCTTATCATATTATCATCGTCAGAAGTGAGCATATACGCACGCACTCTTATCTCTTCCATGTAAAGTTTTGAATATACCTATAATCCAGGTAACGTTTGATAACAGCGCACTAATACTATTAGCTTAATCTAAGATATGGGTGTCGGAATAGGTGTTCTCCCACTTATTGCGCTACCATGAAGTGAGGGGTACAAGTTAAACTGCCAGGGTTAACATAGAAAGACAATCATCCACACTCACATTCACACCTGCGGTCAGTTTAGAATCCGAAAAACGATGTGGGCTTCATAGATAATTGGCAAACCTTCTGGAGGAAACCTGGTCTTGTTAGGAGAGACGGCATCCATCCCACTTTGGATGGAGCAGCTCTCATTTCTAGAAATATGGACCAATTTATTAAACCCCCCAAAATATGACTATCCAGAGTTGGGACCAGGAAGCAGAGTTGCAGTCTTACACGCCTCTCTGCAGCTTCTCTCCTCCTGCTAACCCCCAAAAACCCATCTCCATGAGACTGTGTCAGCTCCCAAACAGACAAAAAAACAAACTAAAAACCAGCAATAAACAACTTAAACATAAAAAATCACAAAGAAAGAACAATACAGTATCCACATCTGAACCAAAGAGTAAAACAGTGAAATGTGGATTATTAAATATTAGGTCTCTCTCCTCCAAGTCTCTGTTAGTACATGACTTAATAATTGATCAACAAATCGATTTACTCTGCCTTACAGAAACCTGGTTGCAGCAGGATGATTATGTTAGTTTAAATGAATCAACACCCCGAGTCATTCTAACTACCAGAAACCTCGAAGCACAGGCCGAGGGGGCGGTGTGGCAGCAATTTTCACACCAGCCTATTTATCAACGAAAGACCAAGACAGACTTTTAATTCATTTGAAAGCCTGATGCTTAGCCTCGTCCACCCCAGCTGTAAAACTCAGAAACCAGTCTTACTTCTTATCATCTATCGTCCACCTGGGCCTTACACAGAGTTTCTGTCTGATTTCTCAGACTTTTTATCTGATTTAGTGCTCAGCTCAGATAAAATAATTATTGTGGGTGATTTTAACATCCATGTAGATGCTAAGAATGACAGCCTCAACATGGCATTTAATCTGTTATTAGACTCAATTGGCTTCTCTCAAAATGTAAAAGAACCCACCCACCACTTTAATCACACCCTAGATCTTGTTTTAACATATGGCATAGAAACTGAAGATTTAACAGTGTTTCCTGAAAACCACCTCCTGTCTGATCATTTCCTGATAACATTTACATTTACAATAATTGATTACACAGCAGTGGAGAGTAGACTTTATCAAAGTAGATGTCTTTCTGAAAGTGCTGTAACTAAGTTTAAGAATATAATCCACCCACTGTTATCATCTTCAATGCCCTGTACCAACATAGAGCAGAGCAGCTATCTGAACGCTACTCCAACAGAGGTCGATCATCTTGTTAATAATTTTACCTCCTCACTACGTACGACTCTGGATACTGTAGCTCCGGTGAAAACTAAGGTCTCAAATCAGAAGTACCTGACTCCGTGGTATAATTCTCAAACACATAGCCTAAAGCAGATAACTCGTAAGCTGGAGAGGAAATGGCGTGTCACAAATTTCGAAGATGATCATTTAGCCTGGAGAAATAGTTTGTTGCTTTATAAGAAAGCCCTCCGCAAAGCCAGAACATCTTACTATTCATCACTGATTGAAGAAAATAAGAACAACCCCAGGTTTCTCTTCAGCACTGTAGCCAGGCTGACAAAAAGTCCGCTCTACTGAGCCAACCATCCCTTTAACGTTAACTAGTAATGACTTCATGAACTTCTTCACAAATAAAATTGTAATCATTAGAGAAAAAATTACCAATAATCATCCCACAGATGTAATATTATCTACAGCTACTCTCAGTACCATTGATATTCATTTAGACTCTTTTTCTCCAATTGATCTTTCTGAGTTAACTTCAATAATTACTTCCTCCAAACCATCAACGTGTCTTTTAGACCCCATTCCTACAAAACTGCTCAAAGAAGTCCTGCCATTAATTAATGCTTCAATCTTAAATATGATCAACCTATCTCTAATAATCGGCTATGTACCACAGGCCTTCAAGGTGGCTGTAGTTAAGCCTTTACTTAAAAAGCCATCCCTAGACCCAGCAGTCTTAGCTAATTATAGGCCAGTCTCCAACCTTCCTTTCATATCAAACATCCTTGAAAGAGTAGTTGTCAAACAGCTAACAGATCATCTGCAGAGGAATGGCTTATTTGAAGAGTTTCAGTCAGGTTTCAGAGCTCATCACAGCACAGAAACAGCTTTAGTGAAGGTTACAAATGATCTTCTTATGGCCTCTGACAGTGGACTCATCTCTGTGCTTGTCCTGCTAGACCTCAGTGCAGCGTTCGATACTGTTGACCATAATAATCTATTAGCGCGATTAGAGCACGCTGTAGGTATTACAGGTACTGCGCTGCAGTGGTTTGTATCATATCTATCTAATAGACTCCAATTTGTTCATGTAAATGGAGAGTCCTCTCCACACACTAAGGTCAATTATGGCGTTCCACAGGGTTCGGTGCTAGGACAAATGCTGTTTACATTATACATGCTTCCCTTAGGCAGCATCATTAGAAGACATAGCATACATTTTCACTGCTATGCAGATGACACCCAGCTCTATCTGTCCATGAAGCCAGGTAACACACACCAATTAGTTAAACTGCAGGAATGTCTTAAAGACATAAAGACCTGGATGGCCGCTAACTTTCTGCTTCTTAATTCAGATCAAACTGAGGTTATTGTACTCGGCCCTGAAAATCTTAGAAATATGGTATCTAAGCAGATTCTTACTCTGGATGGCATTACCTTGGCCTCCAGTAACGCTGTGAGGAACCTTGGAGTCATTTTTGACCAGGACATGTCCTTCAACGCACATATTAAACAAATATGTAAGACTGCTTTCTTCCGTTTGCGCAACATCTCTAAAATTAGAAATATCCTGACTCGGAGTGATGCTAAAAAAGTAGTTCATGCATTTATTACTTCCAGGCTGGACTACTGTAATTCTTTATTATCAGGAAGTCCTAAAAACTCGCTGAAAAGCCTTCAGTTAATCCAAAATGCTGCAGCAAGAGTACTGACGGGGACTAGAAAGAGAGAGCAGATTTCTCCTGTTTTGGCTTCCCTTCATTGGCTTCCTGTTAAATCCAGAATTGAATTCAAAATCCTGCTCCTCACATACAAGGTCTTAAATAATCAGGCCCTGTTAAAAGGGAGTTTTTCCTTCCCCACTGTCGCCAAAGTGCTTGCTCATAGGGGTCATATGATTGTTGGGTTTTTCTCTGAATCTATTATTGTACGATCTACTGTACAATATAAAGCGCCTTGAGGCGACTGTTGTTGTGATTTGGCGCTATATAAATAAAACTGAATTGAATTGAACTTCAGAAAAAACCCAGTCAACAGCTGTAACCATATTTATACAATTTCATGTATTTTTTTAGCGGCTCCTTGGTGGAGGAGACAGCCACCCTCAGGGCTTCCAAAGCTAGTATACTCTTACTGCTGGTCCCAAGCCTGGATAAATGAGAGGATTACATCAAGAAGGTCATATGATGTAAAAATGTGTTTGGATTCATCTGCTGTGATTCCCTCCTGGGGAAAATAAGGCAAGAGCCAAAAATATCAGATACGGTACTTTTTGTTTTTTCTTTTTAATCAAACATAACTCAGTAGCGCTCCATTTTCACCTAATCTTAATGTACAGTAAGTACTAATTGTGGGCTAGCAGAAGCTAGGAGGTTAGATAATCAAGGTGATGACTAAGTAATATTTGTAAATGACAGAGTAGCTCTTGATTCCACAGAGCTAGGTGATCAACTATTTGGCACAGCTGACAGACTTTCTTTCAGCTAATTGACCTGTTGGAGTCGTGGTTCAATAAGCCGTCCGTTTGTGAGGTGAGTCAATTTCATCAAGCAGCAGCTCATTAGCTGACTGGCTGGTTAACTGTCTCAGTAACGGAGCCAAACTCCTCCTTGAGCAGTTTGAACACGTTGTCCGAGAACTCGTCTCTCGGCCTGCCCGTGCCGTTCAGCTGGAGGTCGAGGTGGTGTGGGATGTAAGAGGACGGGCAGTGCAGCTCATTGAGAGTAAACCAGAAGGTGTCCGGACCCACCTGGATTAAGTGTCGGAACACACTGTGCAGGAAAGGGAAAGAAACACAGGAACAGGATTAGCTCTGAGCTGTGTTTTGCTTTGTATGTAATATCTATTGTATGGAAAACACCTTCCTATGATCCAAAGTGACAGACTGAACCAGTTTTGCTGGCTTTAACATGCGAACCAACAGTTTAACTATAAGCTCATTAACTCAACACTGCCTTTCTCTTCAGGTTTGTTTTTTAAATCACCTCCAAGCAGGAAAATACTTAAAGCATGTGTTTTTACTTGTGGCTGCTATGTTGCTACCCAAACACTTAGATCAATAATTCAGAATGATGTGAGTTATTAAAGGCTGCTTGCATACTGCATTCTGAGCTATTTTTTTAGTCATTTACTTTGTTTATTCACAGCTTCCATCTGTCCTTTACATTACTGTAGGTCTCACAGTGCACACATTTTGCATCAGCTGCCAGTGTAAAGGTGAAATGAGTTCCCTTTCAGATTCGTACACACAGTATTGGGATATCACGGCCCTACGTGTCCTGAAGACACTTCTATTCACACCTGTAAGGCAACTGACCTGTGATGATATGCCACATATAAACTCATCATCACAGTCATTCCTCACTTTTTATGCTCTTTACCTGGCTAGGAACACTTTTGCCAAGTTGGGATTGCTAGCTATTGCTAGTTAGCTCTGTGGTGTGGCAACCTGAAGTTAACTGCTCCTCTTGGTTTTAGCCACCACCGCTGAACTACATCTGCGTATTTCTGGAAGTTCCTTTCTCAAGGGACAAAATGAGTGAGGGTGATACTTAAATCAGGCCCACAAACTGATTTACTAAAGTTTGGGCTAAAGGGCTAAAAGTCTTATATTACATTATTATAAAGACTTACCTTAAACAGGCTTCTTGCAGTCTGATGGGTTGTCTGGAGCTCAGGTAGGGTAGACAGGCTTCACAAACAGCATCTAGGTCTGCTTCAGCTGAGAAACAAACAGACATTTTACTATTTTATTCATATAAAATTGTAATACTTTTATCCAGAATTACACAGAATCACTGTAAAGAAATAAAAAATCAATGCAACAAGAATTTCACGGATAATCACAGCAGAATACAGTTTGAGCTCGGTGCCTGGTCTTCGGGTGGATCACTCCCTGCAAATATGTTACTCATAAAACTCCAGGAGCATACAGGTGGATGCTGGGGTGGTGGATGGGCTGAAACAGCAGGCAGTGGTGCAGCAGGATGTGAGGAAAGTGGGGCACGTTACATGTCCAGCTCCAGGCTTGGCTCCAGACATGGTTACAGTTGTGAATGCTTCTTTTCTGATTATGTCCAGTGCGTGCACATAATGACACTTTTATATCCAAAAGAACAAATCCTTTAAAAATATGATCCTGGTTCCGAATAATATGGGGTAAAGATAAGAAGGGAGGAGGGAAAGAAGAGGAAGTAGGAAAAAGATGAAAGAGTATAAAAAGTAGACCAAGCCTGGACTTTACCTCTGCTAACTCCTAATGAGCTCAGTAAAAGTGCTGAGGTGGTTCAGGGAGGATTTCACAGCAGTTTTGAGAGGTTAGAACTCTCCTTTTTAAACCCATCCTTGTCCCACCCACTGTGAACTGAAGCCACAGACATACTGAAACCCACTTCACAGATTAATCACAAAGAGCATCTCAAACACACAACGTGTATCGTGCCTGTTTATCTGCACACTATACTGTATGAGAGAGTTTGCTGTACACAAAGTGCCGTAAGCTATGTTAAAGGAACAGTTTCACAAACAACCTGATTTCTTACAAAATGAAACAATTGTCTTTACACTGCAGTCCTTGTCACTGTTAGATGTAACGCTGGCTCTGGAAAGGCTGCAGACAGCTCTGTCACCTTTGTGACTCTTTTCCTCTGTCAGCGATGAACCTCAGTGGGAGGGTGTGACATTCGTGATGTTCACGCTGTCACTCAGTTCACCTCCACACTGCGCAGGTGACCAAAAATTACACAAGCAGCTCATAATTGCATAATTGGGAATGTAATGGCAGAAGCCTGCAGGCCTTGAATATTTTCAACATGCTAATGGAAGTATGTTGAACAAAAAGTCAACAAAAATAACAACAACAACTTCTCTGAGCTTATCAATTAAATGGCTTCGCATTCGCTGATTGAACAATCACGTTTTTCTCAGTTGGGTATAAGCAGAGCTGCTTGCAGTCGTAGCTGTGTGTGCAGTTTGGACCTGAGCAGCATCCTGCTGGCACAGCTGGCTGTGGTCCGTATCATCAAAGTCATGTTTAAAATATGTTGAATCACAGAGCTGCCACAGTGAAGAGGCGTTTTTAGTAACAACATCACCGTCACGTGTTTAGGATGTCGAACTGTTTCACAGTTTAAGGTTTTTATAATAAAACAGAGATGCCCTGATGATGATGCCGATGGCTGATTTTCATTGTTATACGAGACTGCCACCTGGTGGGGAAGGAGCTTCAATGAGTTCTTTGACAAAAGCAGCAAGCCGTCAAAATTCAATAAAACCTTCCCGTTGTGTACTCATGGATGAATTGTAGTATTTACAAAACTCCTATATATCCAAAAGCTGATGAAACAATTTCCCAGCAGCAGCTCTGAGTGAATAAATGAGTGTTTACAGACTTAACGTGTCTGTATTTGTCAGCTCATCAATGAAAATATGAATAACAAATTTAAAAATATTCCAGCTGATGACAGGAGCTGACGAGTAGCCTAATTTACACCCACAAGTTGAATCAGCTGACACTTGCACCAAAGATCACAAAACACTATCAGCTTCATTTATCCCAAAGTCCTACTTTGTGATTCTCTGAGACAGTTTGAAAAGCAGCCTCTAAGAAGGCATCCACAGTGATTTTTCTGTGCTGATAGAAGAAATGTTAGTTTCAAGAGTCTTCACATTACAACCCAAAGAAGAAAATAATAGAACTATTTCTGAATGAAATAAGCCTGTTGTTGGGCACCATCTTTCATTCTTTCACTACTAAGAGTTTAAAACTAAAGACGACTTGAATAATTTTGACTCACGTACTGAAAAGAGAGGTTTGTTTTACTTACCCTGAAGGCTCTGAGGACTGCTAATGGGTCATCGGCTGTGAGTCTCTGCAGGAGTGCTGGCCAGCAGCGATGAGCCATAGGCAGCAGTTCATTTTCCCTCTCACTCAGCACCTGAACGCACAACTCCAGCACATCCAGCACCTAAAGACAAAGACACACAACACACCTAACAATTATCTCTGTTTTGATCCTGATTATATGTGAGCTGAAACTAATTATTGAGGTCTTCATTGAGAGCCCAAACTCCTGAGCAGGCACGACTTCAGCACAGACTTATTTCTGTTTCACTCCTGGACCAGACTGAATGTTTTTCCTTGATGAGCATTACACCAGTGAACAGTCATCCACACAGTTCTGACAGGATGAATTGTACCAACGCTGGCGGTCCTACCCTCACAAGAATGATTATTTTTGTTACTAGTCCAACAGTTGACTCGACATAAAACTACCTTGAGTCGGAGCCTGAGGCTGGGATCAGACAGCAGATGAATGCAGCGCTCCATAGCATCCTTAGTGATGCTGAGGTGGGAGGGAAGCTCTGCTTTCACATCAGGACTACCAATATCTTCAACATCCTCACACTCAGTGGGAGGGACCTCTGCAATGGAGCACATGTACAGTTAGACCGCCAGTTTAGCAGCGAGGTTCAGACTTCTATGACTCTTAATTACAATGATCCATCTCCTCTACACTTATTCATCTTCGAGAATGGAGATGTGCATGGCCCGGCAGTCCCTCTGCAAATCTCAACTCTTTGTTACAAACAGTTTTATAAAAGCAACCCCCCATTGTAAACCCCATATGGTGTGTCATTAACCTAAGACACTGCGTGTGTGTGTGTGCCTTCCTGCTGGTCATAAAAGGGTCATCTCCTCTACACTCTGAATCTAATATAACCACCACTACAGTCTACAGCTGATATTCCACTGGCCCTTAGACAGACCTATTACCTCGGTCTTCAGTGTCATCGTCCTCTATTCCAATGCTCTCTGCCAGTTCTTTCTGTTTGCGGTAATTCAGCAGGAACTGGCGAATGCTGAGGTCTTCCTGGTCACTGGAGCTTTGCCTGGAGCTGGCAGACGTACTGGTCCTGCTACAAGTGGAAGGAAACCACCTCGCTAAAGGAAAAACAAGACAACAATATGAGCATAGGTTTGGTTACAATAAAATAAGTCAGTTAATCAAAATCAGTGTGACACAGACGCTGATGTTTTTGAAAAGAGCCCATCAGTAACATTTAATTCATACATTTTTACTGTGCGGGCTTGTAAAACTTCTGTATGAATATTATTATGAATATTAATTCTACAACAGAAAACCACTCAGCAATTAAACATCACGATGTATTAAATGTTTCCAAAGATACTGATAATTTGATAACGAGCAAATTATACATCCTGAAGTGTACTCCTTGATAGAAACTTTGAAAGGCACTGCAGAAAACATAAAGTTAAGCAACATAAAAAATGTGGCAGAGCATGCAATGAGTCACATTTTCTTCCTTGTCCTCTTTGACTCCCAGTATACGTGAGACTCAAGCTGACATCACTGTTGAAATCTTACCCAGTGCCTTCATGAGCGCGTGCAGCGCGGAGCAGAAAAGAGCAGCTGTGCGCTCGTAGCTGAGATCCAGATCCTGAACCATGTCCCCGACCAGCAGGCTGCAGTCAGAGTGAGTCAACAGAACTGTCAACACCGGTGGAGCCTGGCCAACAAGACAGGATTATAATGAAATACAGTACAAGCTCAGGGCAGCACAGGCTTAAGCAGACCAAGGAGGAAATCGGGTAAACCCTCCAGCAGTTATTTCTGTGTCCATTTTGGGTAAAAACAAAAAACACATCATAACTACCTGTAAATGCAGGCTGAGCCTCTGAAGGTTGAGTGATATGTCATTAAGCAGGTAGTCAGAGTTCTCATTGATCAGTTCCTTGAGGGAAGCGTATCCACAGACCTTATTGATGTTCCATATGGAGCTCAGCGCCGCCTGGCTGACCAGCAGCGTCTCCTCACCAGCTTTCTCCAGCACAGGATACAGCCAGGTCGTCAACAAGGGACGGAAATCGCGGCCCAGCGCCTGAGCACAGCAGGCCAAGGCCTCCAGTTGGATGCACAGCTGACAGATGTTGCTGTTGAGCTGGTGGATCGTGGATGCAGATCATTTTAGATGTTTCAGTAGCAGCCTGATGAAATTAGCTGTGTCGTTAACCCACTTCAGCCATCCAAACAGATGACCATCTAAGGTGAATTATGCAGATCACTAGCACAGTACACAGATTACCACTTCTGATTCCAGCCAGACTTGTTGTTACTTCATTCTAATCATGCAGTAACAACAAAGATTTATTCCTACTGGCTTTTTAAAATGTGCTTCTTCTATTCTAGAAAAACAAAAACATGTTATCACAGGGTTTGGTTTTTTTCAATGACATTTGTGTTGGCTGTGTCAGTTGCAGGCAAACATTTATCATTATTTTAAATCTATTTTTATGTTTTAGGATTTTGTAAACTGCCTTTTTTTATGTTTTTATGTTTTAGGATTTTGTAAAGTTTACAAAATCCTAAAACATAAAAACATTTTAAAAAAAGGCAGTTTACAATGTAAACTGCCTTTTTAAATGTTAGATATTAGGAAATAGCTTAAAATTAGTGCATATTTAACTTGTTACACTGCCTTAATGTTGCCTGCATGGGATTTCCTCATCAGCATATGACTGTACCCTGGATGATGATATGTGAGGAGCTTGAACTTGATTCGCTAACAGAAACTAATTTAGCTAGCTTAGCACACATGTCTTGTGGCAAGATATATGCACCTAAATGCTTTAAGTCATTGGCTGTTCTGCCAAATTGCCACCAAGCTGCAACTTTGTGAGCTGACTGTTTGGCGATTTTTGTGTTTTAGACAACAAAAAGAAAAGAAAAAGATCTACGGATTCAGGCTTTTCCTTACCTGTGGTAGTGGCATAGAATGACGTCACTGACATTGGTTTAATATGAAAACAAACTTTGTCAAACCAAAAAAAAACCAAAAAAAGAAGAAGTGAGTCGGCGTGTCATCTTTACCGAGCACCATACATGTTTGCACACAAAAAAACAAGTATTGCCGAACAAAAGATAAATGTCCTTTTTTTTCCTACTTTCGCCGGCTGGTCGTTTGGCGTAAGACGTAAGAAGTGGCGCTTTCAATCTGAGCGCCCGAGTTCGAATCCCTCACGGACTCGCTGCCACGACCATTGCTTGGGGGGCGGGGAGAAGCCAAGTCGCTTCTCCCTTTTCCTGCTCTTGCCAACTCCTCCGCCTGCTCTCAGCACCTTTTATTACCGCAAAATACCCATGCTTGTCAGCTCTTCATTCCTCAACTATTTGCTGCTTATTACTCCACCTTCCACAACTTGCAACTTTCTCTCTTCAGGCTACCAACTCTGCCTTCATTTTTTCACACTGTCTCCGACACTTTTACATCAAATTATTACCACCTAATAAGCACAGTGACAGAGGGACCCCAGGCTTTTTTTCCGTAAGTTACATGTGTTTGTGTCCGTAACTACCGTCCTTAGCTAGGTCCTCAAATCTAGGCAGCTAAGATGACAGCTGGGCTCTTCGGGGAAACTTGTTTTGTAAAGTTGCTTTAGCTAATCCGTAGAGGCCAATGAATTGACCGTGACTAAAGAAATGATGAGAAAAGCACTGGGTTGCTGTTGTTGCTCTCCGGTCACTGATGCTAGCTAAGAGGATGTAATAAAGGCAAGGTAGCAGAGATGAAAAAGGAGTGGTTGTTGATAAATAAGTGGAGAAAAAGGTGGGCAGGGAAAAAAAGCAGGTGTGAGTGTGTGAAATGTGAGTATTTGAGTGTAAAAATGTGTGGTCTCCTGCGAAAGGCTGGGTGCCCGATGTGCACCTTGCGCTCTTTAAATACAAGGATATTCCACGTTCTGCTATGTGGTGGGCTAGCAGGTTCATAACATAGAGGCTCAGGTTCGAGCCCTCGGCTCACCTGCCTCTCTATGTTTATCTGCTAGGGGGAGGTCCAGGCAGGGGATCTTGGAGTGAAAATTCCGAGGGATGAACCTTGTTCAGCCTGGACTTCCCCTGATTTTGATTTTTCTCTGTTTTTCTTTTACCTGCCAGCAACAAACAGCCCAGCCTGATTTATGGGACCTCCTTCTTGTCATGGCTACCAAGGACCACTCTTCTTCTGCCAACAAGTCATTGCCTGACAAATAATTATTTCCTATGTTTCCCTATGGGGTTTTTTAATCTCCAATATCTTTACATATCTTGCTAGATAGACTTCCCTCAACAGGGTTTACAAACGCCTTATCCTCTTTGTCCACTTCAAATAACTTTAAACAACTATTCTTAGATTTCTTGCAACATCTGCTGTCCTCTTGCACAGATTACGCTTTTTAAAAAACTAACAAACACTTTTTTTAACGTCAACCCATTGTTGGAACTAGATAAATAAAGCATATATAAAAGTCACTACCAAAAACTCATTGCAGCTTCGACCTTGTTATAGGAATGTTGTTTGTGGCTCAAGATGACTTGATTTCATCCATGAAGGATACATTTGATATATGTTTTCACATATTATAGACCAACAAGTTATTATAGCAGTTTAAATACGAGCGATCGGAAGCATGTGCTGATCAGCTTCAGTTTCTTCTCTGAAGTTGCTCTATTTCTCTTCAGGTTTCTCTCAGACCAAGATTGAATGTGATGACAAGGGTGATGGATGGTGTGACATGTGCTGCTGGCCCACAGAACCAGTGAGTATGCTGTCCATGTGCTCTGCAACAATGAGACATCCAACACTCTCAGTTAAGATTAGTTTTCATGATTGTTGCTCAAGACCTGAGATCATGGTGGTGGGCTTGTGATGGACACACTTTTCATGGCTGAAAGCTCTCCTGTAGAGGCTAAGCCCTCTCGATCAACAACACCTGCCGCTAACTACGTGTGTCTACCTTAATATCTTTACAAACTCAAAATGTGACCTCTAGCACCAAACGCTTGCTGCAGTTCTTGGTTCAGAGGTGACACAAGGTATCGGGTTTTAGGTGCAATTACTTTCATATAGGACCAAGTATGTTTGGATAGCTTTTTCCCCTTGAAAACTGCCGTTAATATTACACATTCTTGTCTAATATTATAAATGTATTGATCTGAAACGTGTAAGTGTGACAAATATGGAATAAGATACGAAATCAGAAAGGAGGCAAATATTTTTTCACAGCGCTAAGTCTGTAAATGATCTTCTTTGGCTGTAGTAGATCTTTGACTTGTTCCTTTTTAATTGTTTGTTTAAAATTGTTTTCTCTAGTTAAGGCGTACGGTCCAGGCCTTCAGAGCAGTGGTCTGGCTGTTGGAAAACCCACTGAATTCACAGTTGATGCCAAGCAAGGAGGAAAAGCTCCTCTGAAATTATAGCCCAGGTATATCTGGCTTTGTATATGACCACAAATATGTTAAATATATTGCATGTACCGTATTTTTCAGAGTATGAGTCGCACTTAAAATCCTTTAATTGTGCGCCTTATGTATGAATTCTGGTTTGCTTACTGACCTTGAACCGATTTTATGTAATACACGGCGCTCAAAAATCTGTCAAAAATGTTTTAGTACGACTTTGGTAAGCTACGAAGTCGCACCGCTTGATGGATTGTCGGAGCATCATGTTACGTAGTCAGCAGCCTCGCGGAGTGATACGCGCTGCGCTTCAACATAATATTACTGTATTGTTGTGGATAAGGACCCCAAAATGGCACTGTTAAGAGACATGCTTACGAAGCGGATTTCAAACTCAAGGCTGTCAGTCACGCAGTAGAACATGAGAATAGAGCAGCTGCGAAGATTTCAACATTAATGAATCAATGGTACGGAAGTAGAGAAGCTAGAGAAAGAGTTGAGTAAGTTTGACTTATCTGACGTTTTGTTTCGCTTAAGCGTTTTATAATCCAGTACGCCTCATGTATAAACCAGACCTGTTCATCAACAGTGCGCCTTATGTCGACAACTACGGTGTGTTAAATCTGATTGAACTAATCCTTGTCTTCTGCACAGGATGGTGAAGTCAATTCTGTGGATGTCCAGGTTAAGGATAATGGCAACAGCACATACACCTGCACCTACACCCCACGTAAGCCTGTGAAGCAGACTGTGATGGTCTCCTGGGAGACTGAGAGTCCATTCAGGGTGAGTATGCACTCACTTTCACTCTTGCATGCAGGTTGCCTTTTCTTCTCACTGAAAAGTCTCTTGAGTTTTGGTGTTGTGCCCACAGATGAATATCGGAGCAGGCTGTCATCCAAACAAGGTGAAGGTCTCTGACCCTGGAGTGGCAAATACGGCCTCCAAGCCTTCCAGCCAACATACTCACTGTTGACTGCTCAGAGTCTGGTCAAGTAAAGCTCCATAAAACTGTGTGTGTGAGAGTAAGAGCGCAACATTGCTCATGTCAAAGAAATATT
>NW_020328153.1:0-38318 GCF_001858045.2 Oreochromis niloticus | reverse complement strand
TAAAAAGCGTAATCTGTGCAAGGGACAGCAGATGTTGCAGAGAATCTAAGAATAGTTGTTTAAGTTTATTTGAAGTGGACAAAGAGGATAAGGCGTTTGTAAACCCTGTTGAGAAGTCTATCTAGCAAGATATGTAAAATATTGAGATTAAAAAACCCCATAGGAAACATAGGAAATAATTATTTGTCAGGCAATGACTGTTGGCAGAAAAGAGTGGTCCTTGGTAAGCCATGACAAGAGGAGGTCCAAATCAGGCTGGGCTGTTTGTGCTGGCAGGTAAAAAAAACAGAGAAAAATCAAAATCAGGGATCCAGGCTGAACAAGGTTTATCCCTCAGAATTTTCACTCCAAGATCCCCTGCCTGGACTCCCCCTAGCAGATAAACATAGAGAGGCAGGTGAGCCGAGGGCTCGAACCTGAGCTCTATGTTATGAACCTGCTAGCCACCACATAGCAGAACGTGGAATATCCTTGTATTTAAAGAGCGCAAGTGCACATCGGGCACCCAGCCTTTCGCAGGAGACCACACATTTTTACACTCAAATACTCACATTTCACACACTCACACCTGCTTTTTTTCCCTGCCCACCTTTTTCTCCACTTATTTATCAACAACCACTCCTTTTCATCTCTGCTACCTTGCCTTTATTACATCCTCTAGCTAGCATCAGTGACCGGAGAGCAACAACAGCAACCCAGTGCTTTCTCATCATTTCTTCACGGTCAATTCATTGCCTCTACGATTAGCTAAAGCAACTTTACAAAACAAGTTTCCCCGAAGAGCCCAGTTGTCATCTAGCTGCCTAGATTTGACCTAGCTAAGGACGTAGTTACGACACAAACACATGTAACTTACGGAAAAAAACCTGGGGTCCCTCTGTCACTGTGCTTATTAGGTGGTAATAATTTGATGTAAAAGTCGGAGACAGTGTGAAAAAATGAAGGCAGAGTGGTTAGCCTGAAGAGAGAAAGTTGCAAGTTGTGAAGTGTGGAATAAGCAGCAAATAGTTGAGAATGAAGAGCTGACAAGCATGGGTATTTTGCGGTAATAAAAGGAAATAAAGAGCAGGCGGAGGAGTTGGCAAGAGCAGGAAAAGGGAGAAGCGACTTGGCTTCTCCCCGCCCCCCAAGCAATGGTCGTGGCAGCGAGTCCGTGAGGGATTCGAACTCGGGCGCTCAGATTAAAGCGCCACTTCTTACGTCTTACGCCAAACGACCAGCCGGCGAAAGTAGGAAAAAAAAGGACATTTATCTTTTGTTCGGCAATACTTTTTGTGTGCAAAACATGTATGGTGCTCGGTAAAGATGACACGCCGACTCACTTCTTCTTTGGGTTTTGGTTGACAAAGGTGTTCATATAAACCAATGTCAGTGACGTCATTCTATGCCACTACCACAGTAAGGAAAAGCCTGAATCCGTAGATCTCTTTTCTTTTGTGTCTAAAACACAAAATCGCCAAACAGTCAGCTCACAAAGTTGCAGCTGGTGGCAATGGCAGAACGCCAATGACTTAAAGCATTTAGGCATAATCTGCACAAGACATTGTGCTAAGCAGCTAAATAGTTTCTGTTAGCGAATCAAGTGACTATGTGCACGATAGCATATCTAGTTTCGGTGCGGAAAATCCTGTTGGAGCTTGTTTCCGGTGTCCTATTCGCGCCCTGTTTAAGCCAAAGAGTTAGCCAAATGAATGAATAAGCGTCGATTACATTCTATAGATGTCTTGGTCATTACCCAATATATCTGTAAATGATGTCACGGACTTGTCGATATTTGCCCCCACGCCTCAGAGCAAAGGAGAAAAGGGATTCAAATGTTATATTTCCAGCTGTCCCTCGTTTATTGCGGTGTTATTTGTAAAATAACCAGCGATGGTGAATCAAGTAGCCAATTATTTTTTGATGCGTGGACATCGGGACATCCAGTACTGCACTTTTAATTTAGAGGTAAGTCACAACATACCCTTCATACATACTAATGTATAGAAACCCTCACCAGCAATCGTCATTTTTTGTGGCTTTTCACGGTTGTTAACAGCTGTGTAGGTGTGGACACAACGGGAACATCTGTGACTGTGTTCACCTGTAGTTGAATGCTGACATTGCCTGTTTAAAGAATAAGACCATCACTATACAGAGATGTGCTTCTGAATGTGGACGATGTGTCTTATGCTGCAGTGATGCAGTTCTGCTTGTGTTGAGTGATGCAAACAACCAATCGATCTAAACTCTTTAAATGTCAATCACGTGGTTACCGGCTACCGGCGAAAATAATCGGTACGGTAAACCAATTTCTGTTTAGCGCATTTGCGCGCTGGTGTTTTGTGGTCTTCTTTGTGGCTATTAGTGAATTTGGTCTGATCGTGGTGAAACTTGGTGTGTGGAGTCAGTGATAGCTCTGGGAGCTAACCAGCCTATCTTTAAACGTCAAAATCTATCATTAGATTTTTTTGGACACAACAGTGGTGAGTGTTCCCACCTTCTGCTCTTTGGAACTTAACGCAATCTTCCATTTTCAAGTTTGGACATGATTTGGAGTATATCTCGCAGTAGCGATTTACCGCAAAGTAAAGCTACCGGAAATGTGCAACCCCACATCCGGCCTCAAACCAGGAAGTTAGCATTTTTCGTGCACATAGTAAAGTTCAAGCTCCTCACATATCATCATCCAGGGTACAGTCATATGCTGATGAGGAGATCCCATGCAGGCAACATTAAGCAGTGTAACAAGTTAAATATGCACTAATTGAAGGTATTTCCTAATATCTAACATAAAAAAAAGGCAGTTTACATTGTAAACTGAGAAAAAAAGGCAGTTTACAAAATCCTAAAACATAAAAATAGATTAAAATAATGATAAATGTTTGCCTGCAACTGACACAGCCAACACAAATGTCATTGAATAAAAGCAAACCCTGTGATAACATGTTTTGTTTTCTAGAATAGAAGAAGCACATTTTAAAAAGCCAGTAGGAATAAATCTTTGTTGTTACTGCATGATAGAATGAAGTAACAACAAGTCTGGCTGGAATCAGAAGTGGTAATCTGTGTACTGTGCTAGTGATCTGCATAATTCACCTTAGATGGTCATCTGTTTGGATGGCTGAAGTGGTTAACGACACAGCTAATTTCATCAGGCTGCTACTGAAACATCTAAAATGATCTGCATCCACGATCCACCAGCTCAACAGCAACATCTGTCAGCTGTGCATCCAACTGGAGGCCTTGGCCTGCTGTGCTCAGGCGCTGGGCCGCGATTTCCGTCCTGTGACGACCTGGCTGTATCCTGTGCTGGAGAAAGCTGGTGAGGAGACGCTGCTGGTCAGCCAGGCGGCGCTGAGCTCCATATGGAACATCAATAAGGTCTGTGGATACGCTTCCCTCAAGGAACTGATCAATGAGAACTCTGACTACCTGCTTAATGACATATCACTCAACCTTCAGAGGCTCAGCCTGCATTTACAGGTAGTTATGATGTGTTTTTTTTACCCAAAATGGACACAGAAATAACTGCTGGAGGGTTTACCCGATTTCCTCCTTGGTCTGCTTAAGCCTGTGCTGCCCTGAGCTTGTACTGTATTTCATTATAATCCTGTCTTGTTGGCCAGGCTCCACCGGTGTTGACAGTTCTGTTGACTCACTCTGACTGCAGCCTGCTGGTCGGGGACATGGTTCAGGATCTGGATCTCAGCTACGAGCGCACAGCTGCTCTTTTCTGCTCCGCGCTGCACGCGCTCATGAAGCACTGGGTAAGATTCAACAGTGATGTCAGCTTGAGTCTCACGTATACTGGGAGTCAAAGAGGACAAGGAAGAAAATGTGACTCATTGCATGCTCTGCCACATTTTATGTTGCTTAACTTTATGTTTTCTGCAGTGCCTTTCAAAGTTTCTATCAAGGAGTACACTTCAGGATGTATAATTTGCTCGTTATCAAATTATCAGTATCTTTGGAAACATTTAATACATCGTGATGGTTTAATTGCTGAGTGGTTTTCTGTTGTAGAATTAATATTCATAATAATATTCATACAGAAGTTTTACAAGCCCGCACAGTAAAAATGTATGAATTAAATGTTACTGATGGGCTCTTTTCAAAAACATCAGCGTCTGTGTCACACTGATTTGATTAACTGACTTATTTATTGTAACCAAACCTATGCTCATATTGTTGTCTTGTTTTCCTTTAGCGAGGTGGTTTCCTTCCACTTGTAGCAGGACCAGTACGTCTGCAGCTCCAGGCAAAGCTCCAGTGACCAGGAAGACCTCAGCATTCGCCAGTTCCTGCTGAATTACCGCAAACAGAAAGAACTGGCAGAGGGCATTGGAATAGAGGACGATGACACTGAAGACCGAGGTAATAGGTCTGTCTAAGGGCCAGTGGAATATCAGCTGTAGACTGTAGTGGTGGTTATATTAGATCAGAGTGTAGAGGAGATGACCCTTTTATGACCAGCAGGAAGGCACACACACACACGCAGTGTCTTAGGTTAATGACACACCATATGGGGTTTACAATGGGGGGTTGCTTTTATAAAACTGTTTGTAACAAAGAGTTGAGATTTGCAGAGGGACTGCCGGGCCATGCACATCTCCATTCTCGAAGATGAATAAGTGATAGAAGACGAATAAATGGTTGGGAAGTAACTATTAACCCTCACTATAAAGACATAAATGGTAACTATAAGTAACCACACAAGAGGTTTACTGCAGTGTAACTAAGGGAGGGTTCAGGGTCACCTGATCCAAGGCTGACTATATGCTTTATCAAATAGGAAAGTTGTAAGTGTAATGTTGAAAGTACAGAGGGTGTCTGTCTCCTGAATCCAGACTGGGAGCTGGTTCAGAGCAGAGCCCAGAAAGCTGAAGGCTCTGCCTCCCATTCTACTTTTAGAAAGAGCTAGTCTGAGAGTGAAGAGCTGTACCGGGGTGATGTGGTACCTTAATGTGTTTAAGATATGACGGGGCCTCATAATTCAAGACCTTGTTGAAATATTGCCATGTCTTTATAACTCAGTCTTCCTACGTGTTGCATCATTGCTGGAGATTTGTTATGACAGCTCAGTGATCTGTGGTTTGTTGGGCTCCTCTGAAAATATGACACAGTGTCTGAGAGTAGTGGAAGACAGAGTAAGTGAGCCTTCACTACCATAACTTAGCCAGTGAGTATGTAGACATGAACTGACCTGTCACTGGAGATACTGTCACAACAGCTAGATATGTAGTTCTTTACTCCGGGACACCGTCCAGCTGCTGGGAGCAAGCCCTGAAGCAGTCAATGACATCTGCTGCAGCAAAACTTGCATTTTGCTAGTGTTTATACTCAAAATCAGTATATAATCAGTCTCAGAAAGCTCTTGTGGTTGTTAGTCAGTCCTACCTTCTCTGTTTCAATGTATATGTGAGAAGGGAATTGCATAAAAAGGTAGATGTGACTTTATAATCTGTAATATCTCAGGTATGAACCAAATCTGGTGGATACCGTGCTGTTGGAGGGAAAGGAGCCAATGAGTAGAGAGGCGGTACCCCAAAGTTTAAAGCCAACTACAACTAATATTAATTTATTTTACGTGCATTTTCTTGAATATTGACTTGCTTGAATATTTGAATTTTAACATTTAAAACTAGTGAAAATATTACTAAGATTGTATGGATTAACTTTTTTCTTAGGTGCACCAGCACAAAAGTTAGGTGCACCCAAATTTTCATCGCATCGCTTAACCCCACTGTTTTACATGTTTCACTTTATTTTAATTGCTGTCATACAGACAATATTGATTTGTAAATGATGAACTAACAAGCTTGTCGACACAAAGTTCTTTATTTGGAGCACAGTTCTACAGGAAAGATAAGTTACTGAAATAGTGCTTGTGCTTAAAGTGCTTTGGCACTCTTTGGCAATATTGTAGACAATGTTAAACTTGATCATCATCTGGGCCTCCTCTGACAATCTGTTTGCTGCTGCCTGCCGCTGAAAGGCAGTGGGGAGAGGGGGCACTTGGGCAGGGCATTTATCACCACATGTAATGTGTTTTCTGGATACACTGGTGCTTTTAAGCGTTCAGAGGTTGATGGCTCTGTGTCAGAGCACTGGCTATGAACTTCACACAGATCGGACGTAACGAAAAAGTTATCAATTGTTCTTTTCATCTTTCTCATTACCCACAGCTACATCCACTTCTCAAGCGCCACAGCCTGGTGAGTATGTGATCTGCGTTCGCTTTGGAGGGGAGCACATCCCTAGCAGTCCATTCCAAGTCGCAGTGAGTGAGCTGCATTTAATCCTACGTGCCTACATGCTGTTTTGGCAACTTTCATGAATAAAACTGAGTTTTCAGTCTCAGTCAAAACAATCGCAAACAGGCAGAGTACAGTTGTCAAGAATGACCCTCGAGTTAGAGAAGCAGTAGTGTCTTATGATGAGTCTTAAGCTGCGTCAAGTCAACGACATGAAGCACCTATGGGCGAGATAACTCGAGTAGATAGGACGTGGGCAAGACCCAAGATAAGCTTTTCTCAAATTCTACATAAGCAATTTAAGTGAGTGCTAATAAGAGTGACAGATGCCACTGACTGAAGTAAATGCATAAGCAGTCCCAGATGCCAAAGCCCTGATTGAATATCTTTGTTAAAGCCAATAAAGTCACATATGTTGTGTTGCTGTGAAAGCAGAAACTGCCCATGCTGTCCAAAAACAGCTTTTTTTTCCTGCTGTAAAGGTGGACATGGGAGCTTATATGAGAATGACTCTTGGAGGAATCACATTGTTTGTCACAGCTGTACTGGCTTCATTTTAATTGTTTTTATTTTTCAGCCATTTAGTAGTGATGAAGTACTTTTAAAGTGCATTTAAGGAAAGTTCTCATTTCTCAGTGGAGTGTCAGTAAGACGGTATAAAGGAGTGGGGTCTGTATAAGAACACATTTTCAGATGAATAGGCAGTTGATGTAGAAATGGCGCGCATTACAAGTCGAACTTGATAATGAAGAGTGTTTACGTTGCTCCTCAGTACAGTAACTGCTGAGGTTACAGGATTTACGAGTGCCCTGGAGCACAGATCCATTCCCCTACAGAGGCTTTGTGATTGGTCCTGATGGCTGCAGCCGTTTCGCTATATCACTTTGACGCCGTTTTAATCCGCTCCAATGCCTTATCTTTTCCCTCTCTCAATTCCCTCCATCATCCCTGCCTACACCCTCCAAGTACTGGAAGGAGCTCCGTCAGACCAGCTCATGCAACAGAGCCAAATGCCCCAACAGCCCTGGGTATCTAAAACCTCAGCCTCCGGTCTCTCGGCCTTCTCAGCTTCAGTTTTTGTTCAGCTTCTCCCTGTTGTCCCTTTGTCATCTATAGCACACATGGTCTCCTTTCATCAGACTGCATCATTGTCTGCTGTCTCTCATTGCAGGTGTTTCATCACTGAGAGGGTGCGTTCTCTCATTTCTCTCTCTCCATGTCAAAAACGGGATGCCTGAAACACATGGACAGTTCAGCAGAGCTGCATAATGTTAAGAAGCCACAGCCTTCTGATGTTACAGGTCCTGTATTAATTTCCTGTGTTCATTTAGTCTGTGACATGTTGTCGCTGTAACCAGAACTGTTGCCACAATCTCTTAACAACCTGTGATCTGACGTGTGCACTTGCGTGTCTCTCAGGCAACAGACCGACCAATGGGAATGATCTGGCTGGATGTGGCAAGTCTGAGACCATTTGACCTGGTGATTCCATTCACCATCCAGAAAGGAGAGGTCACAGGTAACAAGTCTACTTAATAAACAGATAGTTTGAGCATAATGATGTGTGTGTGTCATTGTTTTGTCCTCTGCTTTAGGTGAGGTCCGAATGGCATCAGGCAAAGTTGCTAAGCTTGACATCACAGACAACAACGATGGCACAGTTGCTGACAAGTACGCTCCCACAGAGGCCGGTCTGCATGAGATGGATATCAAATACGATGGCACCCACATCCCAGGTATCTGCATATGGTCAGGAGAAATGCGTGGGAATGAAGTGCATGGAGAAAATAGTTTGGAAGGAAGTCACTAACCGCTCTTTTTCTGTCTGTCAACAGGAAGTCCCTTGCAGTTCTACATGGATTGCATGAACGGTGCCTATGGCCCTGGCCTTATCCACGATCCATCTGGAGATGTTCCAAGACTACATGCCTGGAAACATTCTGCCCGAAACCCACTGCTTCACCCCTCCCCTGCAGCTGAGCCACAAACCTGCTGAAAACTGCTGTTCACAAACGCTGTCCATCTAATCTGACTGGGCTGGAGCTGTTTTGCAAAGAAGAATGGGCAAGAATTTCAGTCTCTAGATGTGCAAAGCTGGTAGAGACATACCCTAAAAGACTGGCAGCTGTAATTGCAGCAAAAGGTGGTTCTACAAAGTATTGACTCAGGGGCTGAATAATTACGCACACCCCACATTTCAGTTATTTATTTGTAAAAAATGTTTGGAATCATGTATGATTTTCGTTCCACTTCTCACGTGTGCACCACTCTGTATTGGTCTTTCACGTGGAATTCCAATAAAATTGATTCATGTTTGTGGCTGTAATGTGACAAAATGTGGAAAAGTTCAAGGGGGCCGAATACTTTCGCAAGCCACTGTATAATATTGACAAACCAGCACTGGTATTGGTATCAGATCGATACTAGCTTTGTTTCTCTCTTCAGTCTGTCTGTAGACCACTGAACTGTATAAATGATTTTTGGAATGAAAAAATCGTTAACTTTCCTTTTCCCTGGGGCTTTGCATCAGTCGCCTCCTCCCAGCCTCATATTTCTGACAGTGTAATCAAACAGGTGCTTTGGTTTCATCTTCTCCACAACTGTATTTCCCCTCATGGTGGCTTCTTATCATAAGTAATGTGCCAAAACGTTATTACTTGCATGGGCTCACAGTGGGTAGTTGTGGGCGGGAGTGTGTGAGCAGGGCAAACCCACGCTTAACCTCCACAGGGCAACAGAAGTTTTGACCTTTGATGTCCCTATATGGGCCCAGATGGACAAAATTATTCTGGATGGGTTTTCTAAAACCTGTAGTGGTCCAGTTCTTTAACCTGAGCCCCAAAGGGTTTTCTGAGCTTCCTGCTCGAAAATGAAATGCCCAAAATTAATTGAGTGCAATTACAAACTCTGTGTATACAATCGTGGTATCAAAAGAAAGCTAACACTTGTGAAATGTCATCAGAGGTGTAAATATTGCAGCAGATATTACTGTGTCAAAGTTACTGAGACTGGAACACAGAAAAAGTGAGTAGAATTGATCCTCGCCTAATTTTTTATTTATTTTTTAACATATAACCCTTTTAAAAACGTGCTTCAGTTCACATTTCACAACAAACAAAGAAACAAACAACCTTTATTTGTCACATACACAATCATACAGGGTACAACATGTAGTGAAATGCTTGTGTCTGAGCTGCAGACCTTTAATTCCCGAAATTCAGTATAAACATCATCTGTGCAAAGTTTTATGTTTCTAAAGTGAAACCGTGAAAAATTACAGCACTGCCAACACATAAATATCCAGACGTTGAAGAAAAAGGCCCAATTTTGCACACATTGAACACCATGTCAGTTGAATTTTTTAGGTATTAAACAGCAGAAATTATTTAATTTTATTAACAGGCCTAAAAATACTTTTTGAGCCAATATTTTTTTCTTTTTTTACTTTTTAAGTTGAACAACTAAACAACAAATATACATAATAATGCAGTTATAGAAAGGGCAGGAAAAATGTCACAGCTTGCAGTATCTTTTACAACTCATGTATACAAATACAAGTCGGTAAACAAAAAAGGAATACATTAGGAGAAAAAAAACAAAAAAAATGATTAAGAAAGAAAAAAGGGTGCTCGAGGTATAAATAACGTATAAATCAAGTGAAACATTTGACACAGCTCCTGTGTTTTACATGCTTTGGAATTTGTGCTGTTCTTTAGATTCTCTAGATAACTGTGGTGGTTTTTGTGGTCTTCTTTTGCGGCTCTTTCAGTGAATTTTAGTCAGAGCGCGGTGAAGCTTGGTGTTTGGAATCGGTGATAGCTCTGGAAGATAACCAGCCTTTCTTTATCCGGTTACATGAGGTCTGATGAATTTGTGGTTCAGTTTTGTTTGTTTAGTGGACTTGTGTGCATTTACGTAACTGCTCTTTTAATCATGGCTTGTTTTCGTTGTGTTTGGTGGTTGTAGAAATGGTTTATATGAGATTTTAGCGGAGATGTGCCCACAGAGTGAATGTAAAATGCAAATGATGCAGTAGAAACAGTCTACGTCATTTCCTGGATGCTGTACGAAAAGTAGCGGTAAGAAATCGAAGGCGTGACCGTTATGATTTTGAATATAATATCTGTGTGTGCGCTGAGTAAGTACTGAGTAAGTACTTTCAAGGCATAGAAATGACTCAAAATATTTATAACACTGTCTTTGCTCACTTATAGATCGTTAGACACACAGATAACATTGCATGTGCATGTGGTGTTTGAAGTACTTTCAAGTACAGATGAGATAACACCTTATCATATTATCATCGTCAGAAGTGAGCATATACGCACGCACTCTTATCTCTTCTATGTAAAGTTTTGAATATACCTATAATCCAGGTAACGTTTGATAACAGCGCACTAATACTATTAGCTTAATCTAAGATATGGGTGTCGGAATAGGTGTTCTCCCACTTATTGCGCTACCATGAAGTGAGGGGTACAAGTTAAACTGTCCAGGGTTAACATAGAAAGACAATCATCCACACTCACATTCACACCTGCGGTCAGTTTAGAATCCGAAAAACGATGTGGGCTTCATAGATAATTGGCAAACCTTCTGGAGGAAACCTGGTCTTGTTAGGAGAGACGGCATCCATCCCACTTTGGATGGAGCAGCTCTCATTTCTAGAAATATGGACCAATTTATTAAACCCCCAAAATATGACTATCCAGAGTTGGGACCAGGAAGGAGAGTTGCAGTCTTACACGCCTCTCTGCAGCTTCTCTCCTGCTACCCCCCCTCTCCTACTGCTAAACGCCACCAAAAAACAACCCATCTCTATCCATATGAGGACCTGGTGTCAGCCTCCCCAAAACCAGGACCAAAAAAAAAAACAAACTAAAAACCAGCAATAAACAACTTAAACATAAAAAATCACAAAGAAAGAACAATACAGTATCCACATCTGAACCAAAGAGTAAAACAGTGAAATGTGGATTATTAAATATTAGGTCTCTCTCCTCCAAGTCTCTGTTAGTACATGACTTAATAATTGATCAACAAATCGATTTACTCTGCCTTACAGAAACCTGGTTGCAGCAGGATGATTATGTTAGTTTAAATGAATCAACACCCCCGAGTCATTCTAACTACCAGAAACCTCGAAGCACAGGCCGAGGGGCGGTGTGGCAGCAATTTTTCACACCAGCCTATTTATCAACGAAAGACCAAGACAGACTTTTAATTCATTTGAAAGCCTGATGCTTAGCCTCGTCCACCCCAGCTGTAAAACTCAGAAACCAGTCTTACTTCTTATCATCTATCGTCCACCTGGGCCTTACACAGAGTTTCTGTCTGATTTCTCAGACTTTTTATCTGATTTAGTGCTCAGCTCAGATAAAATAATTATTGTGGGTGATTTTAACATCCATGTAGATGCTAAGAATGACAGCCTCAACATGGCATTTAATCTGTTATTAGACTCAATTGGCTTCTCTCAAAATGTAAAAGAACCCACCCACCACTTTAATCACACCCTAGATCTTGTTTTAACATATGGCATAGAAACTGAAGATTTAACAGTGTTTCCTGAAAACCACCTCCTGTCTGATCATTTCCTGATAACATTTACATTTACAATAATTGATTACACAGCAGTGGAGAGTAGACTTTATCAAAGTAGATGTCTTTCTGAAAGTGCTGTAACTAAGTTTAAGAATATAATCCACCCACTGTTATCATCTTCAATGCCCTGTACCAACATAGAGCAGAGCAGCTATCTGAACGCTACTCCAACAGAGGTGATCATCTTGTTAATAATTTTACCTCCTCACTACGTACGACTCTGGATACTGTAGCTCCGGTGAAAACTAAGGTCTCAAATCAGAAGTACCTGACTCCGTGGTATAATTCTCAAACACATAGCCTAAAGCAGATAACTCGTAAGCTGGAGAGGAAATGGCGTGTCACAAATTTCGAAGATGATCATTTAGCCTGGAGAAATAGTTTGTTGCTTTATAAGAAAGCCCTCCGCAAAGCCAGAACATCTTACTATTCATCACTGATTGAAGAAAATAAGAACAACCCCAGGTTTCTCTTCAGCACTGTAGCCAGGCTGACAAAAAGTCAGCTCTACTGAGCCAACAATCCCTTTAACGTTAACTAGTAATGACTTCATGAACTTCTTCACAAATAAAATTGTAATCATTAGAGAAAAAATTACCAATAATCATCCCACAGATGTAATATTATCTACAGCTACTCTCAGTACCATTGATATTCATTTAGACTCTTTTTCTCCAATTGATCTTTCTGAGTTAACTTCAATAATTACTTCCTCCAAACCATCAACGTGTCTTTTAGACCCCATTCCTACAAAACTGCTCAAAGAAGTCCTGCCATTAATTAATGCTTCAATCTTAAATATGATCAACCTATCTCTAATAATCGGCTATGTACCACAGGCCTTCAAGGTGGCTGTAGTTAAGCCTTTACTTAAAAAGCCATCCCTAGACCCAGCAGTCTTAGCTAATTATAGGCCAGTCTCCAACCTTCCTTTCATATCAAACATCCTTGAAAGAGTAGTTGTCAAACAGCTAACAGATCATCTGCAGAGGAATGGCTTATTTGAAGAGTTTCAGTCAGGTTTCAGAGCTCATCACAGCACAGAAACAGCTTTAGTGAAGGTTACAAATGATCTTCTTATGGCCTCTGACAGTGGACTCATCTCTGTGCTTGTCCTGCTAGACCTCAGTGCAGCGTTCGATACTGTTGACCATAATAATCTATTAGCGCGATTAGAGCACGCTGTAGGTATTACAGGTACTGCGCTGCAGTGGTTTGTATCATATCTATCTAATAGACTCCAATTTGTTCATGTAAATGGAGAGTCCTCTCCACACACTAAGGTCAATTATGGCGTTCCACAGGGTTCGGTGCTAGGACAAATGCTGTTTACATTATACATGCTTCCCTTAGGCAGCATCATTAGAAGACATAGCATACATTTTCACTGCTATGCAGATGACACCCAGCTCTATCTGTCCATGAAGCCAGGTAACACACACCAATTAGTTAAACTGCAGGAATGTCTTAAAGACATAAAGACCTGGATGGCCGCTAACTTTCTGCTTCTTAATTCAGATCAAACTGAGGTTATTGTACTCGGCCCTGAAAATCTTAGAAATATGGTATCTAAGCAGATTCTTACTCTGGATGGCATTACCTTGGCCTCCAGTAACGCTGTGAGGAACCTTGGAGTCATTTTTGACCAGGACATGTCCTTCAACGCACATATTAAACAAATATGTAAGACTGCTTTCTTCCGTTTGCGCAACATCTCTAAAATTAGAAATATCCTGTCTCGGAGTGATGCTAAAAAGTAGTTCATGCATTTATTACTTCCAGGCTGGACTACTGTAATTCTTTATTATCAGGAAGTCCTAAAAACTGCTGAAAAGCCTTCAGTTAATCCAAAATGCTGCAGCAAGAGTACTGACGGGGACTAGAAAGAGAGAGCAGATTTCTCCTGTTTTGGCTTCCCTTCATTGGCTTCCTGTTAAATCCAGAATTGAATTCAAAATCCTGCTCCTCACATACAAGGTCTTAAATAATCAGGCCCTGTTAAAAGGGAGTTTTTCCTTCCCCACTGTCGCCAAAGTGCTTGCTCATAGGGGTCATATGATTGTTGGGTTTTTCTCTGAATCTATTATTGTACGATCTACTGTACAATATAAAGCGCCTTGAGGCGACTGTTGTTGTGATTTGGCGCTATATAAATAAAACTGAATTGAATTGAACTTCAGAAAAAACCCAATCAACAGCTGTAACCATATTTATACAATTTTCATGTATTTTTTTAGCGGCTCCTTGGTGGAGGAGACAGCCACCCTCAGGGCTTCCAAAGCTAGTATACTCTTACTGCTGGTCCCAAGCCTGGATAAATGAGAGGATTACATCAAGAAGGTCATATGATGTAAAAATGTGTTTGGATTCATCTGCTGTGATTCCCTCCTGGGGAAAATAAGGCAAGAGCCAAAAATATCAGATACGGTACTTTTTGTTTTTTCTTTTTAATCAAACATAACTCAGTAGCGCTCCATTTTCACCTAATCTTAATGTACAGTAAGTACTAATTGTGGGCTAGCAGAAGCTAGGAGGTTAGATAATCAAGGTGATGACTAAGTAATATTTGTAAATGACAGAGTAGCTCTTGATTCCACAGAGCTAGGTGATCAACTATTTGGCACAGCTGACAGACTTTCTTTCAGCTAATTGACCTGTTGGAGTCGTGGTTCAATAAGCCGTCCGTTTGTGAGGTGAGTCAATTTCATCAAGCAGCAGCTCATTAGCTGACTGGCTGGTTAACTGTCTCAGTAACGGAGCCAAACTCCTCCTTGAGCAGTTTGAACACGTTGTCCGAGAACTCGTCTCTCGGCCTGCCCGTGCCGTTCAGCTGGAGGTCGGGTGGTGTGGGATGTAAGAGGACGGGCAGTGCAGCTCATGAGAGTAAACCAGAAGGTGTCCGGACCCACCTGGATTAAGTGTCGGAACACACTGTGCAGGAAAGGGAAAGAAACACAGGAACAGGATTAGCTCTGAGCTGTGTTTTGCTTTGTATGTAATATCTATTGTATGGAAAACACCTTCCTATGATCCAAAGTGACAGACTGAACCAGTTTTGCTGGCTTTAACATGCGAACCAACAGTTTAACTATAAGCTCATTAACTCAACACTGCCTTTCTCTTCAGGTTTGTTTTTTAAATCACCTCCAAGCAGGAAAATACTTAAAGCATGTGTTTTTACTTGTGGCTGCTATGTTGCTACCCAAACACTTAGATCAATAATTCAGAATGATGTGAGTTATTAAAGGCTGCTTGCATACTGCATTCTGAGCTATTTTTTAGTCATTTACTTTGTTTATTCACAGCTTCCATCTGTCCTTTACATTACTGTAGGTCTCACAGTGCACACATTTTGCATCAGCTGCCAGTGTAAAGGTGAAATGAGTTCCCTTTCAGATTCGTACACACAGTATTGGGATATCACGGCCCTACGTGTCCTGAAGACACTTCTATTCACACCTGTAAGGCAACTGACCTGTGATGATATGCCACATATAAACTCATCATCACAGTCATTCCTCACTTTTTATGCTCTTTACCTGGCTAGGAACACTTTTGCCAAGTTGGGATTGCTAGCTATTGCTAGTTAGCTCTGTGGTGTGGCAACCTGAAGTTAACTGCTCCTCTTGGTTTTAGCCACCACCGCTGAACTACATCTGCGTATTTCTGGAAGTTCCTTTCTCAAGGGATAAAATGAGTGAGGGTGATACTTAAATCAGGCCCACAAACTGATTTACTAAAGTTTGGGCTAAAGGGCTAAAAGTCTTATATTACATTATTATAAAGACTTACCTTAAACAGGCTTCTTGCAGTCTGATGGGTTGTCTGGAGCTCAGGTAGGGTAGACAGGCTTCACAAACAGCATCTAGGTCTGCTTCAGCTGAGAAAACCAAACACAGGACATTTTTACTATATTTTATTCATATAAAAATTGTAATACTTTTACCTTTTATCCAGAAATTACAACAGAAATCAACTTGTAAAAGAAAATAAAAAAGAATCAAATGCAACAAAGCCAAGTTAATTTCACGGATTAATCACAGCAGCAGAATACAGTTTGAGCTCGGTGCCTGGTCTTCGGGTGGATCACTCCCTGCAAATATGTTACTCATAAAACTCCAGGAGCATACAGGTGGATGCTGGGGTGGTGGATGGGCTGAAACAGCAGGCAGTGGTGCAGCAGGATGTGAGGAAAGTGGGGCACGTTACATGTCCAGCTCCAGGCTTGGCTCCAGACATGGTTACAGTTGTGAATGCTTCTTTTCTGATTATGTCCAGTGCGTGCACATAATGACACTTTTATATCCAAAAGAACAAATCCTTTAAAAATATGATCCTGGTTCCGAATAATATGGGGTAAAGATAAGAAGGGAGGAGGGAAAGAAGAGGAAGTAGGAAAAAGATGAAAGAGTATAAAAAGTAGACCAAGCCTGGACTTTACCTCTGCTAACTCCTAATGAGCTCAGTAAAAGTGCTGAGGTGGTTCAGGGAGGATTTCACAGCAGTTTTGAGAGGTTAGAACTCTCCTTTTTAAACCCATCCTTGTCCCACCCACTGTGAACTGAAGCCACAGACATACTGAAACCCACTTCACAGATTAATCACAAAGAGCATCTCAAACACACAACGTGTATCGTGCCTGTTTATCTGCACACTATACTGTATGAGAGAGTTTGCTGTACACAAAGTGCCGTAAGCTATGTTAAAGGAACAGTTTCACAAACAACCTGATTTCTTACAAAATGAAACAATTGTCTTTACACTGCAGTCCTTGTCACTGTTAGATGTAACGCTGGCTCTGGAAAGGCTGCAGACAGCTCTGTCACCTTTGTGACTCTTTTCCTCTGTCAGCGATGAACCTCAGTGGGAGGGTGTGACATTCGTGATGTTCACGCTGTCACTCAGTTCACCTCCACACTGCGCAGGTGACCAAAAATTACACAAGCAGCTCATAATTGCATAATTGGGAATGTAATGGCAGAAGCCTGCAGGCCTTGAATATTTTCAACATGCTAATGGAAGTATGTTGAACAAAAAGTCAACAAAAATAACAACAACAACTTCTCTGAGCTTATCAATTAAATGGCTTCGCATTCGCTGATTGAACAATCACGTTTTTCTCAGTTGGGTATAAGCAGAGCTGCTTGCAGTCGTAGCTGTGTGTGCAGTTTGGACCTGAGCAGCATCCTGCTGGCACAGCTGGCTGTGGTCCGTATCATCAAAGTCATGTTTAAAATATGTTGAATCACAGAGCTGCCACAGTGAAGAGGCGTTTTTAGTAACAACATCACCGTCACGTGTTTAGGATGTCGAACTGTTTCACAGTTTAAGGTTTTTATAATAAAACAGAGATGCCCTGATGATGATGCCGATGGCTGATTTTCATTGTTATACGAGACTGCCACCTGGTGGGGAAGGAGCTTCAATGAGTTCTTTGACAAAAGCAGCAAGCCGTCAAAATTCAATAAAACCTTCCCGTTGTGTACTCATGGATGAATTGTAGTATTTACAAAACTCCTATATATCCAAAAGCTGATGAAACAATTTCCCAGCAGCAGCTCTGAGTGAATAAATGAGTGTTTACAGACTTAACGTGTCTGTATTTGTCAGCTCATCAATGAAAATATGAATAACAAATTTAAAAATATTCCAGCTGATGACAGGAGCTGACGAGTAGCCTAATTTACACCCACAAGTTGAATCAGCTGACACTTGCACCAAAGATCACAAAACACTATCAGCTTCATTTATCCCAAAGTCCTACTTTGTGATTCTCTGAGACAGTTTGAAAAGCAGCCTCTAAGAAGGCATCCACAGTGATTTTTCTGTGCTGATAGAAGAAATGTTAGTTTCAAGAGTCTTCACATTACAACCCAAAGAAGAAAATAATAGAACTATTTCTGAATGAAATAAGCCTGTTGTTGGGCACCATCTTTCATTCTTTCACTACTAAGAGTTTAAAACTAAAGACGACTTGAATAATTTTGACTCACGTACTGAAAAGAGAGGTTTGTTTTACTTACCCTGAAGGCTCTGAGGACTGCTAATGGGTCATCGGCTGTGAGTCTCTGCAGGAGTGCTGGCCAGCAGCGATGAGCCATAGGCAGCAGTTCATTTTCCCTCTCACTCAGCACCTGAACGCACAACTCCAGCACATCCAGCACCTAAAGACAAAGACACACAACACACCTAACAATTATCTCTGTTTTGATCCTGATTATATGTGAGCTGAAACTAATTATTGAGGTCTTCATTGAGAGCCCAAACTCCTGAGCAGGCACGACTTCAGCACAGACTTATTTCTGTTTCACTCCTGGACCAGACTGAATGTTTTTCCTTGATGAGCATTACACCAGTGAACAGTCATCCACACAGTTCTGACAGGATGAATTGTACCAACGCTGGCGGTCCTACCCTCACAAGAATGATTATTTTTGTTACTAGTCCAACAGTTGACTCGACATAAAACTACCTTGAGTCGGAGCCTGAGGCTGGGATCAGACAGCAGATGAATGCAGCGCTCCATAGCATCCTTAGTGATGCTGAGGTGGGAGGGAAGCTCTGCTTTCACATCAGGACTACCAATATCTTCAACATCCTCACACTCAGTGGGAGGGACCTCTGCAATGGAGCACATGTACAGTTAGACCGCCAGTTTAGCAGCGAGGTTCAGACTTCTATGACTCTTAATTACAATGATCCATCTCCTCTACACTTATTCATCTTCGAGAATGGAGATGTGCATGGCCCGGCAGTCCCTCTGCAAATCTCAACTCTTTGTTACAAACAGTTTTATAAAAGCAACCCCCCATTGTAAACCCCATATGGTGTGTCATTAACCTAAGACACTGCGTGTGTGTGTGTGCCTTCCTGCTGGTCATAAAAGGGTCATCTCCTCTACACTCTGAATCTAATATAACCACCACTACAGTCTACAGCTGATATTCCACTGGCCCTTAGACAGACCTATTACCTCGGTCTTCAGTGTCATCGTCCTCTATTCCAATGCTCTCTGCCAGTTCTTTCTGTTTGCGGTAATTCAGCAGGAACTGGCGAATGCTGAGGTCTTCCTGGTCACTGGAGCTTTGCCTGGAGCTGGCAGACGTACTGGTCCTGCTACAAGTGGAAGGAAACCACCTCGCTAAAGGAAAAACAAGACAACAATATGAGCATAGGTTTGGTTACAATAAAATAAGTCAGTTAATCAAAATCAGTGTGACACAGACGCTGATGTTTTTGAAAAGAGCCCATCAGTAACATTTAATTCATACATTTTTACTGTGCGGGCTTGTAAAACTTCTGTATGAATATTATTATGAATATTAATTCTACAACAGAAAACCACTCAGCAATTAAACATCACGATGTATTAAATGTTTCCAAAGATACTGATAATTTGATAACGAGCAAATTATACATCCTGAAGTGTACTCCTTGATAGAAACTTTGAAAGGCACTGCAGAAAACATAAAGTTAAGCAACATAAAAAATGTGGCAGAGCATGCAATGAGTCACATTTTCTTCCTTGTCCTCTTTGACTCCCAGTATACGTGAGACTCAAGCTGACATCACTGTTGAAATCTTACCCAGTGCCTTCATGAGCGCGTGCAGCGCGGAGCAGAAAAGAGCAGCTGTGCGCTCGTAGCTGAGATCCAGATCCTGAACCATGTCCCCGACCAGCAGGCTGCAGTCAGAGTGAGTCAACAGAACTGTCAACACCGGTGGAGCCTGGCCAACAAGACAGGATTATAATGAAATACAGTACAAGCTCAGGGCAGCACAGGCTTAAGCAGACCAAGGAGGAAATCGGGTAAACCCTCCAGCAGTTATTTCTGTGTCCATTTTGGGTAAAAACAAAAAACACATCATAACTACCTGTAAATGCAGGCTGAGCCTCTGAAGGTTGAGTGATATGTCATTAAGCAGGTAGTCAGAGTTCTCATTGATCAGTTCCTTGAGGGAAGCGTATCCACAGACCTTATTGATGTTCCATATGGAGCTCAGCGCCGCCTGGCTGACCAGCAGCGTCTCCTCACCAGCTTTCTCCAGCACAGGATACAGCCAGGTCGTCAACAAGGGACGGAAATCGCGGCCCAGCGCCTGAGCACAGCAGGCCAAGGCCTCCAGTTGGATGCACAGCTGACAGATGTTGCTGTTGAGCTGGTGGATCGTGGATGCAGATCATTTTAGATGTTTCAGTAGCAGCCTGATGAAATTAGCTGTGTCGTTAACCCACTTCAGCCATCCAAACAGATGACCATCTAAGGTGAATTATGCAGATCACTAGCACAGTACACAGATTACCACTTCTGATTCCAGCCAGACTTGTTGTTACTTCATTCTAATCATGCAGTAACAACAAAGATTTATTCCTACTGGCTTTTTAAAATGTGCTTCTTCTATTCTAGAAAAACAAAAACATGTTATCACAGGGTTTGGTTTTTTTCAATGACATTTGTGTTGGCTGTGTCAGTTGCAGGCAAACATTTATCATTATTTTAAATCTATTTTTATGTTTTAGGATTTTGTAAACTGCCTTTTTTTATGTTTTTATGTTTTAGGATTTTGTAAAGTTTACAAAATCCTAAAACATAAAAACATTTTAAAAAAAGGCAGTTTACAATGTAAACTGCCTTTTTAAATGTTAGATATTAGGAAATAGCTTAAAATTAGTGCATATTTAACTTGTTACACTGCCTTAATGTTGCCTGCATGGGATTTCCTCATCAGCATATGACTGTACCCTGGATGATGATATGTGAGGAGCTTGAACTTGATTCGCTAACAAAACTAATTTAGCTAGCTTAGCACACATGTCTTGTGGCAAGATATATGCACCTAAATGCTTTAAGTCATTGGCTGTTCTGCCAAATTGCCACCAAGCTGCAACTTTGTGAGCTGACTGTTTGGCGATTTTTGTGTTTTAGACAACAAAAAGAAAAGAAAAAGATCTACGGATTCAGGCTTTTCCTTACCTGTGGTAGTGGCATAGAATGACGTCACTGACATTGGTTTAATATGAAAACAAACTTTGTCAAACCAAAAAAAAACCAAAAAAGAAGAAGTGAGTCGGCGTGTCATCTTTACCGAGCACCATACATGTTTTGCACACAAAAAAACAAGTATTGCCGAACAAAAGATAAATGTCCTTTTTTTCCTACTTTCGCCGGCTGGTCGTTTGGCGTAAGACGTAAGAAGTGGCGCTTTCAATCTGAGCGCCCGAGTTCGAATCCCTCACGGACTCGCTGCCACGACCATTGCTTGGGGGGCGGGGAGAAGCCAAGTCGCTTCTCCCTTTTCCTGCTCTTGCCAACTCCTCCGCCTGCTCTCATTACCTTTTATTACCGCAAAATACCCATGCTTGTCAGCTCTTCATTCCTCAACTATTTGCTGCTTATTACTCCACCTTCCACAACTTGCAACTTTCTCTCTTCAGGCTACCAACTCTGCCTTCATTTTTTCACACTGTCTCCGACACTTTTACATCAAATTATTACCACCTAATAAGCACAGTGACAGAGGGACCCCAGGCTTTTTTTCCGTAAGTTACATGTGTTTGTGTCCGTAACTACCGTCCTTAGCTAGGTCCTCAAATCTAGGCAGCTAAGATGACACTGGGCTCTTCGGGGAAACTTGTTTTGTAAAGTTGCTTTAGCTAATCCGTAGAGGCCAATGAATTGACCGTGACTAAAGAAATGATGAGAAAAGCACTGGGTTGCTGTTGTTGCTCTCCGGTCACTGATGCTAGCTAAGAGGATGTAATAAAGGCAAGGTAGCAGAGATGAAAAAGGAGTGGTTGTTGATAAATAAGTGGAGAAAAAGGTGGGCAGGGAAAAAAGCAGGTGTGAGTGTGTGAAATGTGAGTATTTGAGTGTAAAAATGTGTGGTCTCCTGCGAAAGGCTGGGTGCCCGATGTGCACCTTGCGCTCTTTAAATACAAGGATATTCCACGTTCTGCTATGTGGTGGGCTAGCAGGTTCATAACATAGAGGCTCAGGTTCGAGCCCTCGGCTCACCTGCCTCTCTATGTTTATCTGCTAGGGGGAGGTCCAGGCAGGGGATCTTGGAGTGAAAATTCCGAGGGATGAACCTTGTTCAGCCTGGACTTCCCCTGATTTTGATTTTTCTCTGTTTTTTCTTTTACCTGCCAGCAACAAACAGCCCAGCCTGATTTATGGGACCTCCTTCTTGTCATGGCTACCAAGGACCACTCTTCTTCTGCCAACAAGTCATTGCCTGACAAATAATTATTTCCTATGTTTCCCTATGGGGTTTTTTAATCTCCAATATCTTTACATATCTTGCTAGATAGACTTCCCTCAACAGGGTTTACAAACGCCTTATCCTCTTTGTCCACTTCAAATAACTTTAAACAACTATTCTTAGATTTCTTGCAACATCTGCTGTCCTCTTGCACAGATTACGCTTTTTAAAAAACTAACAAACACTTTTTTTTAACGTCAACCCATTGTTGGAACTAGATAAATAAAGCATATATAAAAGTCACTACCAAAAACTCATTGCAGCTTCGACCTTGTTATAGGAATGTTGTTTGTGGCTCAAGATGACTTGATTTCATCCATGAAGGATACATTTGATATATGTTTTCACATATTATAGACCAACAAGTTATTATAGCAGTTTAAATACGAGCGATCGGAAGCATGTGCTGATCAGCTTCAGTTTCTTCTCTGAAGTTGCTCTATTTCTCTTCAGGTTTCTCTCAGACCAAGATTGAATGTGATGACAAGGGTGATGGATGGTGTGACATGTGCTGCTGGCCCACAGAACCAGGTGAGTATGCTGTCCATGTGCTCTGCAACAATGAGGACATCCAACACTCTCAGTTAAGATTAGTTTTCATGATTGTTGCCTCAAGACCTGAGATCATGGTGGTGGGCTTGTGATGGACACACTTTTCATGGCTGAAAGCTCTCCTGTAGAGGCTAAGCCCTCTCGATCAACAACACACCTGCCGCTAACTACGTGTGTCTACCTTAAATATCTTTACAAACTCAAAATGTGACCTCTAGCACCAAACGCTTGCTGCAGTTCTTGGTGTCAGAGGTGACACACAAGGTATCGGGTTTTAGGTGCAATTACTTTTTCATATAGGACCAAGTATGTTTGGATAGCTTTTTCCCCTTGAAAACTGCCGTTTAATATTACACATTCTTGTCTAATATTATAAATGTATTGATCTGAAACGTGTAAGTGTGACAAATATGGAATAAGATACGAAATCAGAAAGGAGGCAAATATTTTTTCACAGCGCTAAGTCTGTAAATGATCTTCTTTGGCTGTAGTAGATCTTTGACTTGTTCCTTTTTTAATTGTTTGTTTAAAATTGTTTTCTCTAGGTTAAGGCGTACGGTCCAGGCCTTCAGAGCAGTGGTCTGGCTGTTGGAAAACCCACTGAATTCACAGTTGATGCCAAGCAAGGAGGAAAAGCTCCTCTGAAAATTATAGCCCAGGTATATCTGGCTTTGTATATGACCACAAATATGTTAAATATATTGCATGTACCGTATTTTTCAGAGTATGAGTCGCACTTAAAATCCTTTAATTGTGCGCCTTATGTATGAATTCTGGTTGTGCTTACTGACCTTGAACCGATTTTATGTAATACACGGCGCTCAAAAATCTGTCAAAAAATGTTTTAGTACGACTTTGGTAAGCTACGAAGTCGCACCGCTTGATGGATTGTCGGAGCATCATGGTTACGTAGTCAGCAGCCTCGCGGAGTGATACGCGCTGCGCTTCAACATAATATTACTGTATTGTGTGTGGATAAGGACCCCAAAATGGCACCTGTTAAGAGACATGCTTACGAAGCGGATTTCAAACTCAAGGCTGTCAGTCACGCAGTAGAACATGAGAATAGAGCAGCTGCGAGAGATTTCAACATTAATGAATCAATGGTACGGAAGTAGAGGAAGCTAGAAGAAAGAGTTGAGTAAAGTTTGACTTATCTGACTGTTTTGTTTCGCTTAATGCGTTTTATAATCCAGTACGCCTCATGTATAAAACCAGACCTGTTCATCAACAGTGCGCCTTATGGTCCGAAAACTACGTGTGTTAAATCTGATTGAACTAATCCCTTGTCTTCTGCACAGGATGGTGAAGTCAATTCTGTGGATGTCCAGGTTAAGGATAATGGCAACAGCACATACACCTGCACCTACACCCCACGTAAGCCTGTGAAGCAGACTGTGATGGTCTCCTGGGGAGACTGAGAGTCCATTCAGGGTGAGTATGCACTCACTTTCACTCTTGCATGCAGGGTTTGCCTTTTCTTCTCACTGAAAAGTCTCTTGAGTTTTGGTGTTTGTGCCCACAGATGAATATCGGAGCAGGCTGTCATCCAAACAAGGTGAAGGTCTCTGACCCTGGAGTGGCAAATACGGGCCTCCAAGCCTTCCAGCCAACATACTTCACTGTTGACTGCTCAGAGTCTGGTCAAGGTAAAGCTCCATAAAACTGTGTGTGTGAGAGTAAAGAGCGCAAACATATGCTCATGTCAAAGAAATATTCCAAACAACCGATATTACAGGGAAACTTATTTAACCCACCTGCTGTTTGAGGCTAAAAATGACTGTAGAGCATTACCTGCAAAGGTAACATGCTAACACAGCCTTTGTCCTCTGCCATCAGGACAAAGGCTGTTTGCGTTTAGGCTATTCCAATGACATCCTTCAGGGTCAAAGTGGATCCTTCTCAAGGCAGAGGGACCAGGACTCAGCCGCAGTGGTAAGAATACCTGTACTGCCTCACAAAGTCAGAGAGTGCTAACAAAAAACAGTCCGTTTATTTAGTTTATTGGTCTATAATACGGTCTGAATGTTTTCCGTCATACTACATGGAACAACTCTTCATAACACTTTTATGAAAATGTTTGACGAAATTGACAAGATCAAAATTCAAATCACAATGGCAAGGATTTAAAAACAAGAATAAACATGAATAAACAGGGTTGTAGTTGGTACGCGAATGTAAACAGGTCCTTTTGAGCTGTCATTTGAACTTTGCTTTTAAGTGTTTGTCAGGCAGCACAGTGGCACGGTGGTTAGCACTGTTGCCGCACAGCAAGAAAGTCCTGAGTTCAATTCCACCATCAGGCCGGGGTCTTTCTGTGTGGAGTTTGCATGTTCTCCCCGTGTTTGCGTGGGTTCCCTCCGGGTACTCCGGCTTCCTCCCACCATCCGAAGACATGCAGCTTGTGGGGATAGGTTAATTGGATAATCCAAATTGTCACTAGGTGTGAATGGTTGTCTGTCCCTGTGTGTTAGCCCTGCGACAGACTGGCGACCTGTCCAGGGTGTACCCCGCCTCTCGCCCTATGACAGCTGGGATAGGCTCCAGCGCCCCTGAAAAGGATAAGCGGAAGCGAATGGATGGACGGATGGATGTTTGTCTAAGCATGAATGTTTTTACGATGGCTTTCCCCCCACCTTGTACGGTTGCCAGTATATTGATGTTTTTATTATTTTTTTTAAATGAATCTAAGCTTTTCGAGCAGATCAGAGGTGTCAGTGTATTTTCTTTGGTCTCTGTTCTGGCAGAGATAGCTGTTGGCAAAGACCAGCTTGTGCTGGTGCTTGTTTCTTCCTCCCCGTTATCACCACAGCTTTATTCAAAGAAGGTGATCTGATCTTTTGGCTCGTCTGTCCAATAGTGTAGATTATTGCAGAATTCAGATCAAATCAGGGCCCAAACTTGTGTGAGTAACTTTATGAAGGGAATAAAGGGAACTCTGCCAGCTGCCAGCTGAACTGTGTAAAACCTAAATTACAGTAGACTGGTCTCATTTTGAAGGTTATATGGGCTTATGATTATATTTAGAGATACAACTGTGTAATGTATGTTCTATGTCCTGTTTTTTAGGGGTCTGTCAATGGAAAATTGTACTTAGTAGTCAGTATAAGCTTTTAATGATTTAAGTTTGCATATGATAGAATACTGTATGTTGACCTTTTGATGACTTAGACTGTTGTCCACTACAAGACTGTTTTATAAATTCTTTCTCACAGCGATAATAGCTGAACAAGCAGGAAGAGGAGAGCTGGACACTCTTATCTGACGCTCCCTAACGAGAAGAGAGGCCGCGTCTTTCTGTATCCCACAACACACATGCATACACCTGAACCACTCTTATCTTCACTCCCTACGCACTAACTTTCCTCTGCCTATGAATAGACGTATTCACTGTTGTATTATTTTTGTATATAAATAAAGACAAGTGCAAGAACAGAGCGCGCATCACAGGGCCCCCACTCTGGTGTGAGCGTTCTGTGACCGCCCTTGTATACAAGTGAAAACCACAGCGTCTGTGTGTGTTTCTACCCTTAGACTCTTAGCTGAAGAAGTGTCTTTAGAGTAAATCTCTTGACATTTATTTTGGTCCTTCGTAGCCGGGGCAGAAACATCAGAACTGTTATCTGTGACTCTGTTCCAGGATCTGGCATACTGTTTCCTGACGCCGTGGAGCCAGCACCGAAGTCTGTGCACAGCCCTCTTAGACGAGGCCGAAAGCCCTGGAACGTGTGAATTCGGGTCCAGGCCGGTGTTTTTAGTCTGGTCCACGGCGGCGGGATTCAGTCTGACGATCCGAATCACCAGTGAGACGTCTGAGAGGTGAGAAACACTACTTTGGTTAGGAATCGCCATAATGAACCGACAAATAAAATAGGTTAGGAATCGCCTTAATGAACCGACAAATAAAATAGGTTAGGAATCGCCTTAATGAACCGACAAATAAAATAGGTTAGGAATCGCCTTAATGAACCGACAAATAAAATAGGTTAGGAATCGCCATAAGGAACCGAATTAGTAAAAGCGCGCAAATGTCTATGTGTGTGTATGTGTCTGGAAGTAAGTTGATTTTACAGCACAATACGCTGCTGAACTACTTCTATTTTATTTGTTTTCTTTGCTGAGGCTCACGTACTGGTGACAAATGAGAACGGTTGAGTTTTATCTCGTAAAACTGATACCCCTTCATTTTTTAGAAGTGAAGTAGAAGGGCGTATCAGCAACCACTCTGAAGTCAAGCGTGCCAGTGACAGCCCAGCAAAATCTTTGACAATGGGGAATAAACAAGCAAAATTAACACCTGATGAGGAATGTTTAGAAAAGCAACAAACCGGAGCAGGTAGAATAAGTGCAAATAGGTGGAGAAATCCACAAAAAGCTAAAAACCACAGCTGGGAAGGGTAATGCAATCCCTCAGCTGTTACCCAGTTGAAAGCTGTCCTGAAACAAGAAATTACATTAACAAAAGACCCAAAGAAGAAATTAAAACGTGAAGAAGAATATAAACTTTTCCAAGCATGGGAAACTGAAGCTGAAAGGAGAACTGAAAATAAGAAAAAGAAAGAGGAAAATAAAAATCTATTTAAACGCACTTTCATTGAAGGATTACTACCACCCATTAGGTCTCATGTAGAAAAGAATTGGGTAACGCAAGATACGGGCACAGCAGATGAGGCGTTTCAATATGCTAACCATGCACAGACAGTGGTGAAAAAGAAAGAGAAGGTCTCAGTTTTTGCCCTCGACGCTGACACTGTTCTCACAGCTTTCAGTGGAGGCTACAGGAGAGGTTTCAGAGGCCAAAAGAGAGGGAGAGGAATGCGTAGGGCAGGAGCAGGGGGTAGAGACAGGTTTAGACACACACCAAACAGTGACTTTAATACTGCATGCTGGAGGTGTGGAAAAGAGGGACATTTTGCACGTGACTGTAAGAAACAAAGAAGCAGTTCAGATTAGGAAGAACATAATAATCCCTCACCAAGTAAAATTAGAGATCCAAGTATAAGTTTAAAAAGGGCTGGAAACAGACCCAACTGAATACATATAAATGCAAGAGGAATAAAGTTAAATAAAACAACTGTAATGTATTCAAATTGATAAAAGCAAGGATAACAACCTGTAAACTGGTATTAACAATGAAATATAGTTGGCAGGACGACCGTGCCTAGAATGGATAGACTGCATGAAAATACATAACTCACACAAACACATATTAAATGAAATAGAGAGATGCATAAGGTATATTAAGGTTTTGTCATTGTTCAGCCAAGGAAAGTGTGTGAAAAGGAAAATGTCTCCAGCTTGGGACGGGGTGAAACTGCAGATCACCCCCATCCCTTGATGGATGCAAAATAAAATATTGTAATATACTATTGCTGTTATATAAAAAGATAATAACATTAATAATAACATAATATTAATATGAAGAGGCACCTCAGTTAGCTATGATGTGAGGTGGATAATTGTTAAAAGTAGTCTGCATCAAGCTTAAGGTTTGCTCAAATTCAGTATAATGACATATGAGATAAAGAAAATATCTAAACTAATTAAGTGCATAGAGGCACTTGACCTGCTTGAAAACCTGTCATCCTAGATGAGACATTGCTGAAATATAGAGCACACCTATACTAACAACTAACAAGCTAAACCCTCTATACAACAGCTAAAGCTGCACAATTGAGAAGCTGAATTAAATACATGGTCACTGCTAAGCTGATGAGCAGGTTACACATTTTTTAGAGCAGGAGCTACATAAGAACACATCAGAGGGAGGGAAACTGCTATTAAAGCTCAAACATGAAGCCGTCTGTGGGCTCAGTTTTTTTGTTTTTTTTTTCCCTCACGCTTCTGATTTGTCTTTGGCAGCAGCCTTTTTGCATCCTGACTCGTGTGTAAAGCGTTCAAGCCATCAGTAACTTGTTTTTGTTTTGTTTTGTTTTTTGTTTTGTTGGGTTGAAAAATGACTAAATTTGTGATCATACTTGTGGATCACAGTGACACATAATGATTAGGCATATGATTTACTAATGCAGATGTAATAACTTTATTCTAAAATTCAAGGAGAACAAACAAGAACAACATCTTCAGTTGTGTATTGTTGTTGTTCTCTGTGCAGTGTGCTGAGTTTTGTTTTTGTTTCTTTTGTTTTTTGAAATGTTGCTTGAGTGATGAGTACTGTAACTTCTGTTCAGAGCCAGCTGAGAGCTGGGTTGTCTGTTTTGTTTTAGGTGACAAGCCAGAAAAGTTAAAACTTAGTTTCTTGTTTTGAAAAAAAAGGGGGAAAAGGGAGGTTTTGTGTTTCTCAACCAAGAACAACTACAATTTCATTTTCTGTTTTTGAGAAAGGAGAATTTATAATAATAATAATAATAATAATAATAAAACAAAGAGTGATGTTTTGCTTAAGTGTTGAAGCAGGCTAATACTGCAACATACCGTCTAATGCATGATCTGCGAGCAATATATGAAATCATTTTATTTATCTTTAAATAAACTCCAATTATGGAGACCTGAAGTCACATGCTTAGGGCACACCCTCAGGTGAAGGCAGAAAGCTACTAAACAAAGAAAAGAAGCCATACAAAATGCGCCACAGCCACAAACTAAGCATTCATATTCTTTCTAACTCTTAGTGAGCCTGAGTTATGACCTTGGCTCCCTGTTTTTCTGCCTCCACCAAAGGTGGGGGTGACGCTCCCGTGGCTCTTTACTATCACAAAAAAAAAAAAAAAAAAAAAAGAGAGAGGCCCCTACTCTCTGAATACAATATTCTTTTCATAACTCGGCAGTATGAAATGTCATGAAACAGTGTAACTCACTCACAATAAATCAGCAGCATAGGATAATACAAACCTATCTAATAAATCTAATGATTTTCACATTCTTTTAACTCAGAAGTGTGATGTGGCCTACAGCAGTATCATGATTCACTCATTTTGATTACAGGTATAATGTAATATATAACAGCATAATAATCTCACAACTGCTACAAGCACATTTGCCTTTCTTAACACACGTGAGAGAAAGGCAACTGTTGAGAAAATGCTCTTTTGGGTGAGACAGGCCCAGAGGCCCTGCTTGCAAGCTACTAACACACATACATGCAATGAAGAACAGCTTACACTACAGCACACACTATACATGCGCCTATATCCCTCATTAGTGTTAAAACAGGGAAAACTTAATAGTTTTGTTATCAAATGCTGAAGTTTATCCACTACTAACAAATAAACTCTCTGGGTTGCAGGACAACAACTTCAAAAAGAACGAGACTGGTATGACCAACCAGTGATGAAACAACAAATTTAGTGGTTAAGAGTCAAATTGTGAGATGTTTTCTGCTGATTGAATCATACAAGTGATTACTGAAGGAAGGAAAATTCCTTTTTTGTGCTTTTAAACGTGATCTTACGAATTTTAATATCTACCTGTGTTGTCCTGTCAACTTGGTGGGTTATGAGTTGATTATATTGTGAGGAAAAACAAAAAAGGGGGAGAGAAGGCTGACACAGGGCCTGGCCCGGTGTTTCTCCCCTCTCTGAATAACACAGCCAATACAACATCATTTTCCTGTTCGTCTGTTTTTGTTTTGTTTTTGTTTTTTCTCTTTATGTTTAATTACAGGCTGCTTTGCCGGTCCTGAAAGCCGAAGCTGACCTGGACTCCTGCTCTCCCCTCTACCATCTCTGACCCTGACCCTGACCAAATGCTGCAGCAGCTGGACCCATAACAACAATCTAAAAATGTCAACAGTGCTACAGGAAAGCGATCTCATGCAGCAGAGACGGAGAGCGTTAAATCCAAGGCCCGTTTCACTACACGGGGAAGATTTCCAGACAGCTTCAGCTGACAGAGCTGTGACGAGACGCCCATTAAGCCCGAATGAAAAGTAAGGCCGAGCAAAAGAATGCTGACCTTGATAACTCTGCATTAACACTGTACAGGACAGTGACGGACCAACACGGATGATCGGGCAGCAGAAGAAAGGGCGTGCCAGAGACAGGAGGAGCAACTGAGGTCAAAAGGCACCTCAGAATGGACAAAACACAGAAGAAGAAAGGACTGCCCCAATTGGGGCCAAAACCAGGACAGACTGAACTTTGAGCAGCAGCAGCAGCAATGGTCGCAACCGGACTGAAAAGGAGGAGGGCAGGACCCCAGGACACGCTTCAGGCCGTGGTTTACCCAAAACACCAGAACAGGAAAGTGATAAACACGCCAACATACACTAACATACACATCTACACACACTGACTCAGAATGAAGAGAAACACACACCTGAACAGACGTGCACTTGTTGATTGAGTGAGAAATGACACACACACACATCAGACAATGTACACTCATCAAACATGACTGACGCCCTGAACGCCTTGAGACAGATCCAGCAGGCCCAAAATCAGGCCTATGTAAATAATACAAGTGACTGCTAAAAAGACTACTACTCCCTTTTCACTGTGTAATACTTTTTGTTAAAAACCAACGGTGCAATAGACTTCAATACTTGAAATACTTGAAATACTTGCAATTCCTTTGTATTCTTATTCTTATTTATTCTATTTATCCCTTTTTGTATTCTTACTTTTATTTTGTGTCTTTGTAACATGTATACTGCCATGTCTAAAACTCATGATTAACCGTATAATTGTTTCCACTGTTGCTGCATACATAGCCGTGACAAATGATGATGATGATGATGACTCCGACCTGTTGGAACATGAAGACTTTGTGTGATTAATGATGGTGTGATAGAAACTGTACAACAAGATGTTACATACTGATATCTCACTTGAAAGTTATACTGACAACAGGAGGGAATGTCAATGGAAAATTGTACTTAGTAGTCAGTATAAGCTTTTAATGATATAAGTTTGCATATGATAGAATACTGTATGTTGACCTTTTGATGACTTAGACTGTTGTCCACTACAAGACTGTTTTATAAATTCTTTCTCACAGCGATAATAGCTGAACAAGCAGGAAGAGAAGAGCTGGACACTCTTATCTGACGCTCCCTAACAAGAAGAGAGGCTGCGTCCTTCTGAATCTCACAACACACACGCATACACCTAAACCACTCTTATCTTCACTCCCTACACACTAACTTTCCTCTACCTATGAATAGACGTATTCACTGTTGTATTACTTTTGTATATAAATAAAGACAAGTGCAAGAACAGAGCACGCATCACAGGGCCCCCACTCTGGTGTGAGCGTTCTGTGACCGCCCTTGTATACAAGTGAAAACCACAGCGTCTGTGTGTTTCTACCCTTAGACTCTTAGCTGAAGAAGTGTCTTTAGAGTAAATCTCTTGACAGTAACAAAGAGTTGAGATTTGCAGAGGGACTGCCGGGCCATGCACATCTCCATTCTCGAAGATGAATAAGTGATAGAAGACGAATAAATGGTTGGGAAGTAACTATTAACCCTCACTATAAAGACATAAATGGTAACTATAAGTAACCACACAAGAGGTTTACTGCAGTGTAACTAAGGGAGGGTTCAGGGTCACCTGATCCAAGGCTGACTATATGCTTTATCAAATAGGAAAGTTGTAAGTGTAATGTTGAAAGTACAGAGGGTGTCTGTCTCCTGAATCCAAACTGGGAGCTGGTTCAGAGCAGAGCCCTGAAAGCTGAAGGCTCTGCCTCCCATTCTACTTTTAGAAAGAGCTAGTCTGAGAGTGAAGAGCTGTACCGGGGTGATGTGGTACCTTAATGTGTTTAAGATATGACGGGGCCTCATAATTCAAGACCTTGTTGAAATATTGCCATGTCTTTATAACTCAGTCTTCCTACGTGTTGCATCATTGCTGGAGATTTGTTAGGACAGCTCAGTGATCTGTGGTTTGTTGGGCTCCTCTGAAAATATGACACAGTGTCTGAGAGTAGTGGAAGACAGAGTAAGTGAGCCTTCACTACCATAACTTAGCCAGTGAGTATGTAGACATGAACTGACCTGTCACTGGAGATACTGTCACAACAGCTAGATATGTAGTTCTTTACTCCGGGACACCGTCCAGCTGCTGGGAGCAAGCCCTGAAGCAGTCAATGACATCTGCTGCAGCAAAACTTGCATTTTGCTAGTGTTTATACTCAAAATCAGTATATAATCAGTCTCAGAAAGCTCTTGTGGTTGTTAGTCAGTCCTACCTTCTCTGTTTCAATGTATATGTGAGAAGGGAATTGCATAAAAAGGTAGATGTGACTTTATAATCTGTAATATCTCAGGTATGAACCAAATCTGGTGGATACCGTGCTGTTGGAGGGAAAGGAGCCAATGAGTAGAGAGGCGGTACCCCAAAGTTTAAAGCCAACTACAACTAATATTAATTTATTTTACGTGCATTTTCTTGAATATTGACTTGCTTGAATATTTGAATTTTAACATTTAAAACTAGTGATAAATATTACTAAGATTGTATGGATTAACTTTTTTTCTTAGGTGCACCAGCACAAAAGTTAGGTGCACCCAAATTTTTCATCGCATCGCTTAACCCCACTGTTTTACATGTTTCACTTTATTTTAATTGCTGTCATACAGACAATATTGATTTGTAAATGATGAACTAACAAGCTTGTCGACACAAAGTTCTTTATTTGGAGCACAGTTCTACAGGAAAGATAAGTTACTGAAATAGTGCTTGTGCTTAAAGTGCTTTGGCACTCTTTGGCAATATTGTAGACAATGTTAAACTTGATCATCATCTGGGCCTCCTCTGACAATCTGTTTGCTGCTGCCTGCCGCTGAAAGGCAGTGGGGAGAGGGGGCACTTGGGCAGGGCATTTATCACCACATGTAATGTGTTTTCTGGATACACTGGTGCTTTTTAAGCGTTCAGAGGTTGATGGCTCTGTGTCAGAGCACTGGCTATGAACTTCACACAGATCGGACGTAACGAAAAAGTTATCAATTGTTCTTTTCATCTTTTCTCATTACCCACAGCTACATCCACTTCTCAAGCGCCACAGCCTGGTGAGTATGTGATCTGCGTTCGCTTTGGAGGGGAGCACATCCCTAGCAGTCCATTCCAAGTCGCAGTGAGTGAGCTGCATTTAATCCTACGTGCCTACATGCTGTTTTGGCAACTTTCATGAATAAAACTGAGTTTTCAGTCTCAGTCAAAACAATCGCAAACAGGCAGAGTACAGTTGTCAAGAATGACCCTCGAGTTAGAGAAGCAGTAGTGTCTTATGATGAGTCTTAAGCTGCGTCAAGTCAACGACATGAAGCACCTATGGGCGAGATAACTCGAGTAGATAGGACGTGGGCAAGACCCAAGATAAGCTTTTCTCAAATTCTACATAAGCAATTTAAGTGAGTGCTAATAAGAGTGACAGATGCCACTGACTGAAGTAAATGCATAAGCAGTCCCAGATGCCAAAGCCCTGATTGAATATCTTTGTTAAAGCCAATAAAGTCGCATATGTTGTGTTGCTGTGAAAAACTGCCCATGCTGTCCAAAAACAGCTTTTTTTTCCTGCTGTAAAGGTGGACATGGGAGCTTATATGAGAATGACTCTTGGAGGAATCACATTGTTTGTCACAGCTGTACTGGCTTCATTTTTAATTGTTTTTATTTTTCAGCCATTTAGTAGTGATGAAGTACTTTTAAAGTGCATTTAAGGAAAGTTCTCATTTCTCAGTGGAGTGTCAGTAAGACGGTATAAAGGAGTGGGGTCTGTATAAGAACACATTTTCAGATGAATAGGCAGTTGATGTAGAAATGGCGCGCATTACAAGTCGAACTTGATAATGAAGAGTGTTTACGTTGCTCCTCAGTACAGTAACTGCTGAGGTTACAGGATTTACGAGTGCCCTGGAGCACAGATCCATTCCCCTACAGAGGCTTTGTGATTGGTCCTGATGGCTGCAGCCGTTTCGCTATATCACTTTGACGCCGTTTTAATCCGCTCCAATGCCTTATCTTTTTCCCTCTCTCAATTCCCTCCATCATCCCTGCCTACACCCTCCAAGTACTGGAAGGAGCTCCGTCAGACCAGCTCATGCAACAGAGCCAAATGCCCCAACAGCCCTGGGTATCTAAAACCTCAGCCTCCGGTCTCTCGGCCTTCTCAGCTTCAGTTTTTGTTCAGCTTCTCCCTGTTGTCCCTTTGTCATCTATAGCACACATGGTCTCCTTTCATCAGACTGCATCATTGTCTGCTGTCTCTCATTGCAGGTGTTTCATCACTGAGAGGGTGCGTTCTCTCATTTCTCTCTCTCCATGTCAAAAACGGGATGCCTGAAACACATGGACAGTTCAGCAGAGCTGCATAATGTTAAGAAGCCACAGCCTTCTGATGTTACAGGTCCTGTATTAATTTCCTGTGTTCATTTAGTCTGTGACATGTTGTCGCTGTAACCAGAACTGTTGCCACAATCTCTTAACAACCTGTGATCTGACGTGTGCACTTGCGTGTCTCTCAGGCAACAGACCGACCAATGGGAATGATCTGGCTGGATGTGGCAAGTCTGAGACCATTTGACCTGGTGATTCCATTCACCATCCAGAAAGGAGAGGTCACAGGTAACAAGTCTACTTAATAAACAGATAGTTTGAGCATAATGATGTGTGTGTGTCATTGTTTTTGTCCTCTGCTTTAGGTGAGGTCCGAATGGCATCAGGCAAAGTTGCTAAGCTTGACATCACAGACAACAACGATGGCACAGTTGCTGACAAGTACGCTCCCACAGAGGCCGGTCTGCATGAGATGGATATCAAATACGATGGCACCCACATCCCAGGTATCTGCATATGGTCAGGAGAAATGCGTGGGAATGAAGTGCATGGAGAAAATAGTTTGGAAGGAAGTCACTAACCGCTCTTTTTCTGTCTGTCAACAGGAAGTCCCTTGCAGTTCTACATGGATTGCATGAACGGTGCCTATGGCCCTGGCCTTATCCACGATCCATCTGGAGATGTTCCAAGACTACATGCCTGGAAACATTCTGCCCGAAACCCACTGCTCAGCTGCAGATATTCCACTGGACATAGGAGAGCTTGACCTCATAATGACCTGTCCCCTCCCACCCCCTGCATGAGACTGTACGAGCATTGAGCAGCTCCTTCAGCAGTGGACTTTTACACCCACAGTGTAGGAAGGAGCGCGACCGCAGGTCATTCTTACCAGCAGCTGTCAGACTCTATAATCCAGTTTAACATGGTTATCTCACTCATCACCTGTTTAATTGACATATCAAATGTTTTTAATTGCTGCTGCTCACTTTACAGCTTGTTTCTACACTGTATATTTCACCAGGATCATTCACCCCTTGTGTAAATATCTCTGTACACTTTTATCTGTATATCTGTGTGTATGTATATAGAACCACTCTGCGTCTTCCTTCTATATTTTATATTCCTCTTGCTGTGTAACACCCACATTTCTCATTTGTGGGATAAAAAGGTTTATTCTATTCTATTTCAACATTAAACTCGATACTTTGTGAAAAAGTCAAAATATGGAGATTAAAGGTTCCATTTCAAGGCAAACAAATCTATTGTCGATGAGTCTGTAGGTGGGCGGCTTGATCCAAATATTTATAATATTGACAAACCAGCACTGGTATTGGTATCAGATCGATACTAGCTTTGTTTCTCTCTTCAGTCTGTCTGTAGACCACTGAACTGTATAAATGATTTTTTGGAATGAAAAATCGTTAACTTTCCTTTTCCCTGGGGCTTTGCATCAGTCGCCTCCTCCCAGCCTCATATTTCTGACAGTGTAATCAAACAGGTGCTTTGGTTTCATCTTCTCCACAACTGTATTTCCCCTCATGGTGGCTTCTTATCATAAGTAATGTGCCAAAACGTTATTACTTGCATGGGCTCACAGTGGGTAGTTGTGGGCGGAGTGTGTGAGCAGGGCAAACCCACGCTTAACCTCCACAGGGCAACAGAAGTTTTGACCTTGATGTCCCTATATGGGCCCAGATGGACAAAATTATTCTGGATGGGTTTTCTAAAACCTGTAGTGGTCCAGTTCTTTAACCTGAGCCCCAAAGGGTTTTCTGAGCTTCCTGCTCGAAAATGAAATGCCCCAAATTAATTGAGTGCAATTACAAACTCTGTGTATACAATCGTGGTATCAAAAGAAAGCTAACACTTGTGAAATGTCATCAGAGGTGTAAATATTGCAGCAGATATTACTGTGTCAAAGTTACTGAGACTGGAACACAGAAAAAGTGAGTAGATTTTATTCCCGCCTGATTTTTTTATTTATTTTTTTAACATATAACCCTTTTAAAAGCATGCTTCAGTTCACATTTCACAACAAACAAAGAAACAAACAACCTTTATTTGTCACATACACAATCATACAGGGTACAACATGCAGTGAAATGCTTGTGTCTGAGCTGCAGACCTTTAATTCCCGAAATTCAGTATAAACATCATCTGTGCAAAGTTTTATGTTTCTAAAGTGAAACCGTGAAAAATTACAGCACTGCCAACACATAAATATCCAGACGTTGAACAAAAAGGCCCAATTTTGCACACATTGAACACCATGTCAGTTGAATTTTTTAGGTATTAAACAGCAGAAATTATTTAATTTTATTAACAGGCCTAAAAATACTTTTTGAGCCAATATTTTTTTCTTTTTTTACTTTTTTAAGTTGAACAACTAAAGAACAAATATACATAATAATGCAGTTATAGAAAGGGCAGGAAAAATGTCACAGCTTGCAGTATCTTTTACAACTCATGTATACAAATACAAGTCGGTAAACAAAAAAGGAATACATTAGGAGAAAAAAAACAAAAAAATGATTAAGAAAGAAAAAGGGTGCTCGAGGTATAAATAACGTATAAATCAAGTGAAACATTTGACACAGCTCTTGTGTTTTACATGCTTTGGAATTTGTGCTGTTCTTTAGATTCTCTAGATAACTGTGGTGGTTTTTGTGGTCTTCTTTTGCGGCTCTTTCAGTGAATTTTAGTCAGAGCGCGGTGAAGCTTGGTGTTTGGAATCGGTGATAGCTCTGGAAGATAACCAGCCTTTCTTTATCCGGTTACATGAGGTCTGATGAATTTGTGGTTCAGTTTTGTTTGTTTAGTGGACTTGTGTGCATTTACGTAACTGCTCTTTTAATCATGGCTTGTTTTCGTTGTGTTTGTGATTGTAGAAATGGTTTATATGAGATTTTAGCGGAGATGTGCCCACAGAGTGAATGTAAAATGCAAATGATGCAGTAGAAACAGTCTACGTCATTTCCTGGATGCTGTACGAAAAGTAGCGGTAAGAATCGAAGGCGTGACCGTTATGATTTTGAATATAATATCTGTGTGTGCGCTGAGTAAGTACTGAGTAAGTACTTTCAAGGCATAGAAATGACTCAAAATATTTATAACACTGTCTTTGCTCACTTATAGATCGTTAGACACACAGATAAGATTGCATGTGCATGTGGTGTTTGAAGTACTTTCAAGTACAGATGAGATAACACCTTATCATATTATCATCGTCAGAAGTGAGCATATACGCACGCACTCTTATCTCTTCCATGTAAAGTTTTGAATATACCTATAATCCAGGTAACGTTTGATAACAGCGCACTAATACTATTAGCTTAATCTAAGATATGGGTGTCGGAATAGGTGTTCTCCCACTTATTGCGCTACCATGAAGTGAGGGGTACAAGTTAAACTGTCCAGGGTTAAC
>NW_020328152.1:0-17719 GCF_001858045.2 Oreochromis niloticus | reverse complement strand
ACTTTTCATGCTGAAAGCTCTCCTGTAGAGGCTAAGCCCTCTCGATCAACAACACCTGCCGCTAACTACGTGTGTCTACCTTAAATATCTTTACAAACTCAAAATGTGACCTCTAGCACCAAACGCTTGCTGCAGTTCTTGGTGTCAGAGGTACACACAAGGTATCGGTTTTAGGTGCAATTACTTTTTCATATAGGACCAGTATGTTTGGATAGCTTTTTCCCTTGAAAACTGCGTTTATATTACAAATTCTTGTCTATATTATAAATGTATTGATCTGAAACGTGTAAGTGTGACAATATGGAATAAGATACGAAATCAGAAAGGAGGCAAATATTTTTCACAGCGCTAAGTCTGTAAATGATCTTCTTTGGCTGTAGTAGATCTTTGACTTGTTCCTTTTTAATTGTTGTTTAAATTGTTTTCTCTAGGTTAAGGCGTACGGTCCAGCCTTCAGAGCAGTGGTCTGGCTGTTGGAAACCCACTGAATTCACAGTTGATGCCAAGCAAGGAGAAAAGCTCCTCTGAAATTATAGCCCAGGTATATCTGGGCTTTGTATATGACCACAAATATGTTAAATATATTGCATGTACCGTATTTTTCAGAGTATGAGTCGCACTTAAAATCCTTTAATTGTGCGCCTTATGTATGAATTCTGGTTGTGCTTACTGACCTTGAACCGATTTTATGTAATACACGGCGCTCAAAAATCTGTCAAAAAATGTTTTAGTACGACTTTGGTAAGCTACGAAGTCGCACCGCTTGATGGATTGTCGGAGCATCACGGTTACGTAGTCAGCAGCCTCGCGGAGTGATACGCGCTGCGCTTCAACATAATATTACTGTATTGTGTGTGGATAAGGACCCCAAAATGGCACCTGTTAAGAGACATGCTTACGAAGCGGATTTCAAACTCAAGGCTGTCAGTCACGCAGTAGAACATGAGAATAGAGCAGCTGCGAGAGATTTCAACATTAATGAATCAATGGTACGGAAGTAGAGGAAGCTAGAAGAAAGAGTTGAGTAAAGTTTGACTTATCTGACTGTTTTGTTTCGCTTAATGCGTTTTATAATCCAGTACGCCTCATGTATAAACCAGACCTGTTCATCAACAGTGCGCCTTATGGTCCGAAAACTACCGTGTGTTAAATCTGATTGAACTAATCCCTTGTCTTCTGCACAGGATGGTGAAGTCAATTCTGTGGATGTCCAGGTTAAGGATAATGGCAACAGCACATACACCTGCACCTACACCCACGTAAGCCTGTGAAGCAGACTGTGATGGTCTCCTGGGGAGACTGAGAGTCCATTCAGGGTGAGTATGCACTCACTTTCACTCTTGCATGCAGGGTTTGCCTTTTCTTCTCACTGAAAAGTCTCTTGAGTTTTGGTGTTTGTGCCCACAGATGAATATCGGAGCAGGCTGTCATCCAAACAAGGTGAAGGTCTCTGACCCTGGAGTGGCAAATACGGGCCTCCAAGCCTTCCCAACATACTTCACTGTTGACTGCTCAGAGTCTGGTCAAGGTAAAGCTCCATAAAACTGTGTGTGTGAGAGTAAAGAGCGCAAACATATGCTCATGTCAAAGAAATATTCCAAACAACCGATATTACAGGGAAACTTATTTAACCCACCTGCTGTTTGAGGCTAAAAATGACTGTAGAGCATTACCTGCAAAGGTAACATGCTAACACAGCCTTTGTCCTCTGCCATCAGGACAAAGGCTGTTTGCGTTTAGGCTATTCCAATGACATCCTTCAGGGTCAAAGTGGATCCTTCTCAAGGCAGAGGGACCAGGACTCAGCCGCAGTGGTAAGAATACCTGTACTGCCTCACAAAGTCAGAGAGTGCTAACAAAAAACAGTCCGTTTATTTAGTTTATTGGTCTATAATACGGTCTGAATGTTTTCCGTCATACTACATGGAACAACTCTTCATAACACTTTTATGAAAATGTTTGACGAAATTGACAAGATCAAAATTCAAATCACAATGGCAAGGATTTAAAAACAAGAATAAACATGAATAAACAGGGTTGTAGTTGGTACGCGAATGTAAACAGGTCCTTTTGAGCTGTCATTTGAACTTTGCTTTTAAGTGTTTGTCAGGCAGCACAGTGGCACGGTGGTTAGCACTGTTGCCGCACAGCAAGAAAGTCCTGAGTTCAATTCCACCATCAGGCCGGGGTCTTTCTGTGTGGAGTTTGCATGTTCTCCCCGTGTTTGCGTGGGTTCCCTCCGGGTACTCCGGCTTCCTCCACCATCCGAAGACATGCAGCTTGTGGGGATAGGTTAATTGGATAATCCAAATTGTCACTAGGTGTGAATGGTTGTCTGTCCCTGTGTGTTAGCCCTGCGACAGACTGGCGACCTGTCCAGGGTGTACCCCGCCTCTCGCCCTATGACAGCTGGGATAGGCTCCGCCCCTGAAAAGGATAAGCGGAAAGTGAATGGATGACGGATGGATGTTTGTCTAAGCATGAATGTTTTTACGATGGCTTTCCCCCCCACCTGTACGGTTGCCAGTATATGATGTTTTATTATTTTTTTAAATGAATCTAAGCTTTTCGAGCAGATCAGAGGTGCAGTGTATTTTCTTTGGTCTCTGTTCTGGCAGAGATAGCTGTTGGCAAAGACCAGCTTGTGCTGGTGCTTGTTTCTTCCTCCCCGTTATCACCACAGCTTATTCAAAAGGTGATCTGATCTTTTGGCTCGTCTGTCCATAGTGTAGATTATTGCAGAATTCAGATCAAATCAGGGCCCAAACTTGTGTGAGTAACTTTATGAAGGGAATAAAGGGAACTCTGCCAGCTGCCAGCTGAACTGTGTAAAACCTAATTACAGTAGACTGGTCTCATTTTGAAGGTTATATGGGCTTATGATTATATTAGAGATACAACTGTGTAATGTATGTTCTATGTCCTGTTTTTTAGGGGTCTGTCAATGGAAAATTGTACTTAGTAGTCAGTATAAGCTTTTAATGATTTAAGTTTGCATATGATAGAATACTGTATGTTGACCTTTTGATGACTTAGACTGTTGTCCACTACAAGACTGTTTATAAATTCTTTCTCACAGCGATAATAGCTGAACAAGCAGGAAGAGGAGAGCTGGACACTCTTATCTGACGCTCCCTAACGAGAAGAGAGGCCGCGTCTTTCTGTATCCACAACACACATGCATACACCTGAACCACTCTTATCTTCACTCCCTACGCACTAACTTTCCTCTGCCTATGAATAGACGTATTCACTGTTGTATTATTTTGTATATAAATAAAGACAAGTGCAAGAACAGAGCGCGCATCACAGGGCCCCCACTCTGGTGTGAGCGTTCTGTGACCGCCCTTGTATACAAGTGAAAACCACAGCGTCTGTGTGTGTTTCTACCCTTAGACTCTTAGCTGAAGAAGTGTCTTTAGAGTAAATCTCTTGACATTTATTTTGGTCCTTCGTAGCCGGGGCAGAAACATCAGAACTGTTATCTGTGACTCTGTTCCAGGATCTGGCATACTGTTTCCTGACGCCGTGGAGCCAGCACCGAAGTCTGTGCACAGCCCTCTTAGACGAGGCCGAAAGCCCTGGAACGTGTGAATTCGGGTCCAGGCCGGTGTTTTTAGTCTGGTCCCGGCGGCGGGATTCAGTCTGACGATCCGAATCACCAGTGAGACGTCTGAGAGGTGAGAAACACTACTTTGGTTAGGAATCGCCATAATGAACCGACAAATAAAATAGGTTAGGAATCGCCTTAATGAACCGACAAATAAAATAGGTTAGGAATCGCCTTAATGAACCGACAAATAAAATAGGTTAGGAATCGCCTTAATGAACCGACAAATAAAATAGGTTAGGAATCGCCTTAATGAACCGACAAATAAAATAGGTTAGGAATCGCCATAAGGAACCGAATTAGTAAAAGCGCGCAAATGTCTATGTGTGTGTATGTGTCTGGAAGTAAGTTGATTTTACAGCACAATACGCTGCTGAACTACTTCTATTTTATTGTTTTCTTTGCTGAGGCTCACGTACTGGTGACAAATGAGAACGGTTGAGTTTTATCTCGTAAAACTGATACCCCTTCATTTTTTAGAAGTGAAGTAGAAGGGCGTATCAGCAACCACTCTGAAGTCAAGCGTGCCAGTGACAGCCCAGCAAATCTTTGACAATGGGGAATAAACAAGCAAAATTAACACCTGATGAGGAATGTTTAGAAAGCAACAAACCGGAGCAGGTAGAATAAGTGCAAATAGGTGGAGAAATCCACAAAAAGCTAAAAACCACAGCTGGGAAGGGTAATGCAATCCCTCAGCTGTTACCCAGTTGAAAGCTGTCCTGAAACAAGAAATTACATTAACAAAAGACCCAAAGAAGAAATTAAAACGTGAAGAAGAATATAAACTTTTCCAAGCATGGGAAACTGAAGCTGAAAGGAGAACTGAAAATAAGAAAAGAAAGAGGAAAATAAAATCATTAAACGCACTTTCATTGAAGGATACTACCACCCATTAGGTCTCATGTAGAAAAGAATTGGGTAACGCAAGATACGGGCACAGCAGATGAGGCGTTTCAATATGCTAACCATGCACAGACAGTGGTGAAAAAGAAAGAGAAGGTCTCAGTTTTTGCCCTCGACGCTGACACTGTTCTCACAGCTTTCAGTGGAGGCTACAGGAGAGGTTTCAGAGGCCAAAAGAGAGGGAGAGGAATGCGTAGGGCAGGAGCAGGGGGTAGAGACAGGTTTAGACACACACCAAACAGTGACTTTAATACTGCATGCTGGAGGTGTGGAAAAGAGGGACATTTTGCACGTGACTGTAAGAAACAAAGAAGCAGTTCAGATTAGGAAGAACATAATAATCCCTCACCAAGTAAAATTAGAGATCCAAGTATAAGTTTAAAAAGGGCTGGAAACAGACCCAACTGAATACATATAAATGCAAGAGGAATAAAGTTAAATAAAACAACTGTAATGTATTCAAATTGATAAAAGCAAGGATAACAACCTGTAAACTGGTATTAACAATGAAATATAGTTGGCAGGACGACCGTGCCTAGAATGGATAGACTGCATGAAAATACATAACTCACACAAACACATATTAAATGAAATAGAGAGATGCATAAGGTATATTAAGGTTTTGTCATTGTTCAGCCAAGGAAAGTGTGTGAAAAGGAAAATGTCTCCAGCTTGGGACGGGGTGAAACTGCAGATCACCCCCATCCCTTGATGGATGCAAAATAAAATATTGTAATATACTATTGCTGTTATATAAAAAGATAATAACATTAATAATAACATAATATTAATATGAAGAGGCACCTCAGTTAGCTATGATGTGAGGTGGATAATTGTTAAAAGTAGTCTGCATCAAGCTTAAGGTTTGCTCAAATTCAGTATAATGACATATGAGATAAAGAAAATATCTAAACTAATTAAGTGCATAGAGGCACTTGACCTGCTTGAAAACCTGTCATCCTAGATGAGACATTGCTGAAATATAGAGCACACCTATACTAACATCTAACAAGCTAAACCCTCTATACAACAGCTAAAGCTGCACAATTGAGAAGCTGAATTAAATACATGGTCACTGCTAAGCTGATGAGCAGGTTACACATTTTTTAGAGCAGGAGCTACATAAGAACACATCAGAGGGAGGGAAACTGCTATTAAAGCTCAAACATGAAGCCGTCTGTGGGCTCAGTTTTTTTTGTTTTTTTTTTCCCTCACGCTTCTGATTTGTCTTTGGCAGCAGCCTTTTTGCATCCTGACTCGTGTGTAAAGCGTTCAAGCCATCAGTAACTTGTTTTTGTTTTGTTTTGTTTTTTGTTTTGTTGGGTTGAAAAATGACTAAATTTGTGATCATACTTGTGGATCACAGTGACACATAATGATTAGGCATATGATTTACTAATGCAGATGTAATAACTTTATTCTAAAATTCAAGGAGAACAAACAAGAACAACATCTTCAGTTGTGTATTGTTGTTGTTCTCTGTGCAGTGTGCTGAGTTTTGTTTTGTTTCTTTTGTTTTTTGAAATGTTGCTTGAGTGATGAGTACTGTAACTTCTGTTCAGAGCCAGCTGAGAGCTGGGTTGTCTGTTTTGTTTTAGGTGACAAGCCAGAAAAGTTAAAACTTAGTTTCTTGTTTTGAAAAAAAAGGGGAAAAGGGAGGTTTTGTGTTTCTCAACCAAGAACAACTACAATTTCATTTTCTGTTTTTGAGAAAGGAGAATTTATAATAATAATAATAATAATAATAAAACAAAGAGTGATGTTTTGCTTAAGTGTTGAAGCAGGCTAATACTGCAACATACCGTCTAATGCATGATCTGCGAGCAATATATGAAATCATTTTATTTATCTTTAAATAAACTCCAATTATGGAGACCTGAAGTCACATGCTTAGGGCACACCCTCAGGTGAAGGCAGAAAGCTACTAAACAAAGAAAAGAAGCCATACAAATGCGCCACAGCCACAAACTAAGCATTCATATTCTTTCTAACTCTTAGTGAGCCTGAGTTATGACCTTGGCTCCCTGTTTTTCTGCCTCCACCAAAGGTGGGGTGACGCTCCCGTGGCTCTTTACTATCACAAAAAAAAAAAAAAAAAAAAAAGAGAGAGGCCCCTACTCTCTGAATACAATATTCTTTTCATAACTCGGCAGTATGAAATGTCATGAAACAGTGTAACTCACTCACAATAAATCAGCAGCATAGGATAATACAAACCTATCTAATAAATCTAATGATTTTCACATTCTTTTAACTCAGAAGTGTGATGTGGCCTACAGCAGTATCATGATTCACTCATTTTGATTACAGGTATAATGTAATATATAACAGCATAATAATCTCACAACTGCTACAAGCACATTTGCCTTTCTTAACACACGTGAGAGAAAGGCAACTGTTGAGAAAATGCTCTTTTGGGTGAGACAGGCCCAGAGGCCCTGCTTGCAAGCTACTAACACACATACATGCAATGAAGAACAGCTTACACTACAGCACACACTATACATGCGCCTATATCCCTCATTAGTGTTAAAACAGGGAAAACTTAATAGTTTTGTTATCAAATGCTGAAGTTTATCCACTACTAACAAATAAACTCTCTGGGTTGCAGGACAACAACTTCAAAAAGAACGAGACTGGTATGACCAACCAGTGATGAAACAACAAATTTAGTGGTTAAGAGTCAAATTGTGAGATGTTTCTGCTGATTGAATCATACAAGTGATTACTGAAGGAAGGAAAATTCCTTTTTGTGCTTTTAAACGTGATCTTACGAATTTTAATATCTACCTGTGTTGTCCTGTCAACTTGGTGGGTTATGAGTTGATTATATTGTGAGGAAAAACAAAAAAGGGGGAGAGAAGGCTGACACAGGGCCTGGCCCGGTGTTTCTCCCCTCTCTGAATAACACAGCCAATACAACATCATTTTCCTGTTCGTCTGTTTTTGTTTTGTTTTTGTTTTTCTCTTTATGTTTAATTACAGGCTGCTTTGCCGGTCCTGAAAGCCGAAGCTGACCTGGACTCCTGCTCTCCCCTCTACCATCTCTGACCCTGACCCTGACCAAATGCTGCAGCAGCTGGACCCATAACAACAATCTAAAAATGTCAACAGTGCTACAGGAAAGCGATCTCATGCAGCAGAGACGGAGAGCGTTAAATCCAAGGCCCGTTTCACTACACGGGGAAGATTTCCAGACAGCTTCAGCTGACAGAGCTGTGACGAGACGCCCATTAAGCCCGAATGAAAAGTAAGGCCAAGCAAAAGAATGCTGACCTTGATAACTCTGCATTAACACTGTACAGGACAGTGACGGACCAACACGGATGATCGGGCAGCAGAAGAAAGGGCGTGCCAGAGACAGGAGGAGCAACTGAGGTCAAAAGGCACCTCAGAATGGACAAAACACAGAAGAAGAAAGGACTGCCCCAATTGGGGCCAAAACCAGGACAGACTGAACTTTGAGCAGCAGCAGCAGCAATGGTCGCAACCGGACTGAAAAGGAGGAGGGCAGGACCCCAGGACACGCTTCAGGCCGTGGTTTACCCAAAACACCAGAACAGGAAAGTGATAAACACGCCAACATACACTAACATACACATCTACACACACTGACTCAGAATGAAGAGAAACACACACCTGAACAGACGTGCACTTGTTGATTGAGTGAGAAATGACACACACACACATCAGACAATGTACACTCATCAAACATGACTGACGCCCTGAACGCCTTGAGACAGATCCAGCAGGCCCAAAATCAGGCCTATGTAAATAATACAAGTGACTGCTAAAAAGACTACTACTCCCTTTTCACTGTGTAATACTTTTTGTTAAAAACCAACGGTGCAATAGACTTCAATACTTGAAATACTTGAAATACTTGCAATTCCTTTGTATTCTTATTCTTATTTATTCTATTTATCCCTTTTTGTATTCTTACTTTTATTTTGTGTCTTTGTAACATGTATACTGCCATGTCTAAAACTCATGATTAACCGTATAATTGTTTCCACTGTTGCTGCATACATAGCCGTGACAAATGATGATGATGATGATGACTCCGACCTGTTGGAACATGAAGACTTTGTGTGATTAATGATGGTGTGATAGAAACTGTACAACAAGATGTTACATACTGATATCTCACTTGAAAGTTATACTGACAACAGGAGGGAATGTCAATGGAAAATTGTACTTAGTAGTCAGTATAAGCTTTTAATGATATAAGTTTGCATATGATAGAATACTGTATGTTGACCTTTTGATGACTTAGACTGTTGTCCACTACAAGACTGTTTTATAAATTCTTTCTCACAGCGATAATAGCTGAACAAGCAGGAAGAGAAGAGCTGGACACTCTTATCTGACGCTCCCTAACAAGAAGAGAGGCTGCGTCCTTCTGAATCTCACAACACACATGCATACACCTAAACCACTCTTATCTTCACTCCCTACACACTAACTTTCCTCTACCTATGAATAGACGTATTCACTGTTGTATTACTTTTGTATATAAATAAAGACAAGTGCAAGAACAGAGCACGCATCACAGGGCCCCCACTCTGGTGTGAGCGTTCTGTGACCGCCCTTGTATACAAGTGAAAACCACAGCGTCTGTGTGTTTCTACCCTTAGACTCTTAGCTGAAGAAGTGTCTTTAGAGTAAATCTCTTGACAGTAACAAAGAGTTGAGATTTGCAGAGGGACTGCCGGGCCATGCACATCTCCATTCTCGAAGATGAATAAGTGATAGAAGACGAATAAATGGTTGGGAAGTAACTATTAACCCTCACTATAAAGACATAAATGGTAACTATAAGTAACCACACAAGAGGTTTACTGCAGTGTAACTAAGGGAGGGTTCAGGGTCACCTGATCCAAGGCTGACTATATGCTTTATCAAATAGGAAAGTTGTAAGTGTAATGTTGAAAGTACAGAGGGTGTCTGTCTCCTGAATCCAAACTGGGAGCTGGTTCAGAGCAGAGCCCTGAAAGCTGAAGGCTCTGCCTCCCATTCTACTTTTAGAAAGAGCTAGTCTGAGAGTGAAGAGCTGTACCGGGGTGATGTGGTACCTTAATGTGTTTAAGATATGACGGGGCCTCATAATTCAAGACCTTGTTGAAATATTGCCATGTCTTTATAACTCAGTCTTCCTACGTGTTGCATCATTGCTGGAGATTTGTTAGGACAGCTCAGTGATCTGTGGTTTGTTGGGCTCCTCTGAAAATATGACACAGTGTCTGAGAGTAGTGGAAGACAGAGTAAGTGAGCCTTCACTACCTTAACTTAGCCAGTGAGTATGTAGACATGAACTGACCTGTCACTGGAGATACTGTCACAACAGCTAGATATGTAGTTCTTTACTCCGGGACACCGTCCAGCTGCTGGGAGCAAGCCCTGAAGCAGTCAATGACATCTGCTGCAGCAAAACTTGCATTTTGCTAGTGTTTATACTCAAAATCAGTATATAATCAGTCTCAGAAAGCTCTTGTGGTTGTTAGTCAGTCCTACCTTCTCTGTTTCAATGTATATGTGAGAAGGGAATTGCATAAAAAGGTAGATGTGACTTTATAATCTGTAATATCTCAGGTATGAACCAAATCTGGTGGATACCGTGCTGTTGGAGGGAAAGGAGCCAATGAGTAGAGAGGCGGTACCCCAAAGTTTAAAGCCAACTACAACTAATATTAATTTATTTTACGTGCATTTTCTTGAATATTGACTTGCTTGAATATTTGAATTTTAACATTTAAAACTAGTGATAAATATTACTAAGATTGTATGGATTAACTTTTTTCTTAGGTGCACCAGCACAAAAGTTAGGTGCACCCAAATTTTTCATCGCATCGCTTAACCCCACTGTTTTACATGTTTCACTTTATTTTAATTGCTGTCATACAGACAATATTGATTTGTAAATGATGAACTAACAAGCTTGTCGACACAAAGTTCTTTATTTGGAGCACAGTTCTACAGGAAAGATAAGTTACTGAAATAGTGCTTGTGCTTAAAGTGCTTTGGCACTCTTTGGCAATATTGTAGACAATGTTAAACTTGATCATCATCTGGGCCTCCTCTGACAATCTGTTTGCTGCTGCCTGCCGCTGAAAGGCAGTGGGGAGAGGGGGCACTTGGGCAGGGCATTTATCACCACATGTAATGTGTTTTCTGGATACACTGGTGCTTTTTAAGCGTTCAGAGGTTGATGGCTCTGTGTCAGAGCACTGGCTATGAACTTCACACAGATCGGACGTAACGAAAAAGTTATCAATTGTTCTTTTCATCTTTTCTCATTACCCACAGCTACATCCACTTCTCAAGCGCCACAGCCTGGTGAGTATGTGATCTGCGTTCGCTTTGGAGGGGAGCACATCCCTAGCAGTCCATTCCAAGTCGCAGTGAGTGAGCTGCATTTAATCCTACGTGCCTACATGCTGTTTTGGCAACTTTCATGAATAAAACTGAGTTTTCAGTCTCAGTCAAAACAATCGCAAACAGGCAGAGTACAGTTGTCAAGAATGACCCTCGAGTTAGAGAAGCAGTAGTGTCTTATGATGAGTCTTAAGCTGCGTCAAGTCAACGACATGAAGCACCTATGGGCGAGATAACTCGAGTAGATAGGACGTGGGCAAGACCCAAGATAAGCTTTTCTCAAATTCTACATAAGCAATTTAAGTGAGTGCTAATAAGAGTGACAGATGCCACTGACTGAAGTAAATGCATAAGCAGTCCCAGATGCCAAAGCCCTGATTGAATATCTTTGTTAAAGCCAATAAAGTCACATATGTTGTGTTGCTGTGAAAAACTGCCCATGCTGTCCAAAAACAGCTTTTTTTCCTGCTGTAAAGGTGGACATGGGAGCTTATATGAGAATGACTCTTGGAGGAATCACATTGTTTGTCACAGCTGTACTGGCTTCATTTTAATTGTTTTTATTTTTCAGCCATTTAGTAGTGATGAAGTACTTTTAAAGTGCATTTAAGGAAAGTTCTCATTTCTCAGTGGAGTGTCAGTAAGACGGTATAAAGGAGTGGGGTCTGTATAAGAACACATTTTCAGATGAATAGGCAGTTGATGTAGAAATGGCGCGCATTACAAGTCGAACTTGATAATGAAGAGTGTTTACGTTGCTCCTCAGTACAGTAACTGCTGAGGTTACAGGATTTACGAGTGCCCTGGAGCACAGATCCATTCCCCTACAGAGGCTTTGTGATTGGTCCTGATGGCTGCAGCCGTTTCGCTATATCACTTTGACGCCGTTTTAATCCGCTCCAATGCCTTATCTTTTTCCCTCTCTCAATTCCCTCCATCATCCCTGCCTACACCCTCCAAGTACTGGAAGGAGCTCCGTCAGACCAGCTCATGCAACAGAGCCAAATGCCCCAACAGCCCTGGGTATCTAAAACCTCAGCCTCCGGTCTCTCGGCCTTCTCAGCTTCAGTTTTTGTTCAGCTTCTCCCTGTTGTCCCTTTGTCATCTATAGCACACATGGTCTCCTTTCATCAGACTGCATCATTGTCTGCTGTCTCTCATTGCAGGTGTTTCATCACTGAGAGGGTGCGTTCTCTCATTTCTCTCTCTCCATGTCAAAAACGGGATGCCTGAAACACATGGACAGTTCAGCAGAGCTGCATAATGTTAAGAAGCCACAGCCTTCTGATGTTACAGGTCCTGTATTAATTTCCTGTGTTCATTTAGTCTGTGACATTTTGTCGCTGTAACCAGAACTGTTGCCACAATCTCTTAACAACCTGTGATCTGACGTGTGCACTTGCGTGTCTCTCAGGCAACAGACCGACCAATGGGAATGATCTGGCTGGATGTGGCAAGTCTGAGACCATTTGACCTGGTGATTCCATTCACCATCCAGAAAGGAGAGGTCACAGGTAACAAGTCTACTTAATAAACAGATAGTTTGAGCATAATGATGTGTGTGTGTCATTGTTTTTGTCCTCTGCTTTAGGTGAGGTCCGAATGGCATCAGGCAAAGTTGCTAAGCTTGACATCACAGACAACAACGATGGCACAGTTGCTGACAAGTACGCTCCCACAGAGGCCGGTCTGCATGAGATGGATATCAAATACGATGGCACCCACATCCCAGGTATCTGCATATGGTCAGGAGAAATGCGTGGGAATGAAGTGCATGGAGAAATAGTTTGGAAGGAAGTCACTAACCGCTCTTTTCTGTCTGTCAACAGGAAGTCCCTTGCAGTTCTACATGGATTGCATGAACGGTGCCTATGGCCCTGGCCTTATCCACGATCCATCTGGAGATGTTCCAAGACTACATGCCTGGAAACATTCTGCCCGAAACCCACTGCTCAGCTGCAGATATTCCACTGGACATAGGAGAGCTTGACCTCATAATGACCTGTCCCCTCCCACCCCCTGCATGAGACTGTACGAGCATTGAGCAGCTCCTTCAGCAGTGGACTTTTACACCCACAGTGTAGGAAGGAGCGCGACCGCAGGTCATTCTTACCAGCAGCTGTCAGACTCTATAATCCAGTTTAACATGGTTATCTCACTCATCACCTGTTTAATTGACATATCAAATGTTTTTAATTGCTGCTGCTCACTTTACAGCTTGTTTCTACACTGTATATTTCACCAGGATCATTCACCCCTTGTGTAAATATCTCTGTACACTTTTATCTGTATATCTGTGTGTATGTATATAGAACCACTCTGCGTCTTCCTTCTATATTTTATATTCCTCTTGCTGTGTAACACCCACATTTCTCATTTGTGGGATAAAAAGGTTTATTCTATTCTATTTCAACATTAAACTCGATACTTTGTGAAAAAGTCAAAATATGGAGATTAAAGGTTCCATTTCAAGGCAAACAAATCTATTGTCGATGAGTCTGTAGGTGGGCGGCTTGATCCAAATATTTATAATATTGACAAACCAGCACTGGTATTGGTATCAGATCGATACTAGCTTTGTTTCTCTCTTCAGTCTGTCTGTAGACCACTGAACTGTATAAATGATTTTTTGGAATGAAAAATCGTTAACTTTCCTTTTCCCTGGGGCTTTGCATCAGTCGCCTCCTCCCAGCCTCATATTTCTGACAGTGTAATCAAACAGGTGCTTTGGTTTCATCTTCTCCACAACTGTATTTCCCCTCATGGTGGCTTCTTATCATAAGTAATGTGCCAAAACGTTATTACTTGCATGGGCTCACAGTGGGTAGTTGTGGGCGGGAGTGTGTGAGCAGGGCAAACCCACGCTTAACCTCCACAGGGCAACAGAAGTTTTGACCTTTGATGTCCCTATATGGGCCCAGATGGACAAAATTATTCTGGATGGGTTTTCTAAAACCTGTAGTGGTCCAGTTCTTTAACCTGAGCCCCAAAGGGTTTTCTGAGCTTCCTGCTCGAAAATGAAATGCCCAAATTAATTGAGTGCAATTACAAACTCTGTGTATACAATCGTGGTATCAAAAGAAAGCTAACACTTGTGAAATGTCATCAGAGGTGTAAATATTGCAGCAGATATTACTGTGTCAAAGTTACTGAGACTGGAACACAGAAAAAGTGAGTAGATTTTATTCCCGCCTGATTTTTTTATTTAGTTTTTTAACATATAACCCTTTTAAAAACATGCTTCAGTTCACATTTCACAACAAACAAAGAAACAAACAACCTTTATTTGTCACATACACAATCATACAGGGTACAACATGTAGTGAAATGCTTGTGTCTGAGCTGCAGACCTTTAATTCCCGAAATTCAGTATAAACATCATCTGTGCAAAGTTTTATGTTTCTAAAGTGAAACCGTGAAAAATTACAGCACTGCCAACACATAAATATCCAGACGTTGAACAAAAAGGCCCAATTTTGCACACATTGAACACCATGTCAGTTGAATTTTTTAGGTATTAAACAGCAGAAATTATTTAATTTTATTAACAGGCCTAAAATACTTTTTGAGCCAATATTTTTTTCTTTTTTTACTTTTTGAAGTTGAACAACTAAAGAACAAATATACATAATAATGAAGTTATAGAAAGGGCAGGAAAAATGTCACAGCTTGCAGTATCTTTTACAACTCATGTATACAAATACAAGTCGGTAAACAAAAAAGGAATACATTAGGAGAAAAAAAACAAAAAAAATGATTAAGAAAGAAAAAAGGGTGCTCGAGGTATAAATAACGTATAAATCAAGTGAAACATTTGACACAGCTCTTGTGTTTTACATGCTTTGGAATTTGTGCTGTTCTTTAGATTCTCTAGATAACTGTGGTGGTTTTTGTGGTCTTCTTTTGCGGCTCTTTCAGTGAATTTTAGTCAGAGCGTGGTGAAGCTTGGTGTTTGGAATCGGTGATAGCTCTGGAAGATAACCAGCCTTTCTTTATCCGGTTACATGAGGTCTGATGAATTTGTGGTTCAGTTTTGTTTGTTTAGTGGACTTGTGTGCATTTACATAACTGCTCTTTTAATCATGGCTTGTTTTCGTTGTGTTTGGTGATTGTAGAAATGGTTTATATGAGATTTTAGCGGAGATGTGCCCACAGAGTGAATGTAAAATGCAAATGATGCAGTAGAAACAGTCTACGTCATTTCCTGGATGCTGTACGAAAAGTAGCGGTAAGAAATCGAAGGCGTGACCGTTATGATTTTGAATATAATATCTGTGTGTGCGCTGAGTAAGTACTGAGTAAGTACTTTCAAGGCATAGAAATGACTCAAAATATTTATAACACTGTCTTTGCTCACTTATAGATCGTTAGACACACAGATAACATTGCATGTGCATGTGGTGTTTGAAGTACTTTCAAGTACAGATGAGATAACACCTTATCATATTATCATCGTCAGAAGTGAGCATATACGCACGCACTCTTATCTCTTCCATGTAAAGTTTTGAATATACCTATAATCCAGGTAACGTTTGATAACAGCGCACTAATACTATTAGCTTAATCTAAGATATGGGTGTCGGAATAGGTGTTCTCCCACTTATTGCGCTACCATGAAGTGAGGGGTACAAGTTAAACTGCCCAGGGTTAACATAGAAAGACAATCATCCACACTCACATTCACACCTGCGGTCAGTTTAGAATCCGAAAAACGATGTGGGCTTCATAGATAATTGGCAAACCTTCTGGAGGAAACCTGGTCTTGTTAGGAGAGACGGCATCCATCCCACTTTGGATGGAGCAGCTCTCATTTCTAGAAATATGGACCAATTTATTAAACCCCCCAAAATATGACTATCCAGAGTTGGGACCAGGAAGGAGAGTTGCAGTCTTACACGCCTCTCTGCAGCTTCTCTCCTCCTGCTAACCCCAAAAACCCATCTCCATTGAGACTGTGTCAGCTCCCAAACAGACAAAAAACAAACTAAAAACCAGCAATAAACAACTTAAACATAAAAATCACAAAGAAAGAACAATACAGTATCCACATCTGAACCAAAGAGTAAAACAGTGAAATGTGGATTATTAAATATTAGGTCTCTCTCCTCCAAGTCTCTGTTAGTACATGACTTAATAATTGATCAACAAATCGATTTACTCTGCCTTACAGAAACCTGGTTGCAGCAGGATGATTATGTTAGTTTAAATGAATCAACACCCCCGAGTCATTCTAACTACCAGAAACCTCGAAGCACAGGCCGAGGGGGCGGTGTGGCAGCAATTTTTCACACCAGCCTATTTATCAACGAAAGACCAAGACAGACTTTTAATTCATTTGAAAGCCTGATGCTTAGCCTCGTCCACCCCAGCTGTAAAACTCAGAAACCAGTCTTACTTCTTATCATCTATCGTCCACCTGGGCCTTACACAGAGTTTCTGTCTGATTTCTCAGACTTTTTATCTGATTTAGTGCTCAGCTCAGATAAAATAATTATTGTGGGTGATTTTAACATCCATGTAGATGCTAAGAATGACAGCCTCAACATGGCATTTAATCTGTTATTAGACTCAATTGGCTTCTCTCAAAATGTAAAGAACCCACCCACCACTTTAATCACACCCTAGATCTTGTTTTAACATATGGCATAGAAACTGAAGATTTAACAGTGTTTCCTGAAAACCACCTCCTGTCTGATCATTTCCTGATAACATTTACATTTACAATAATTGATTACACAGCAGTGGAGAGTAGACTTTATCAAAGTAGATGTCTTTCTGAAAGTGCTGTAACTAAGTTTAAGAATATAATCCACCCACTGTTATCATCTTCAATGCCCTGTACCAACACAGAGCAGAGCAGCTATCTGAACGCTACTCCAACAGAGGTCGATCATCTTGTTAATAATTTTACCTCCTCACTACGTACGACTCTGGATACTGTAGCTCCGGTGAAAACTAAGGTCTCAAATCAGAAGTACCTGACTCCGTGGTATAATTCTCAAACACATAGCCTAAAGCAGATAACTCGTAAGCTGGAGAGGAAATGGCGTGTCACAAATTTCGAAGATGATCATTTAGCCTGGAGAAATAGTTTGTTGCTTTATAAGAAAGCCCTCCGCAAAGCCAGAACATCTTACTATTCATCACTGATTGAAGAAATAAGAACAACCCCAGGTTTCTCTTCAGCACTGTAGCCAGGCTGACAAAAAGTCCGCTCTACTGAGCCAACCATCCCTTTAACGTTAACTAGTAATGACTTCATGAACTTCTTCACAAATAAAATTGTAATCATTAGAGAAAAATTACCAATAATCATCCCACAGATGTAATATTATCTACAGCTACTCTCAGTACCATTGATATTCATTTAGACTCTTTTTCTCCAATTGATCTTTCTGAGTTAACTTCAAATTACTTCCTCCAAACCATCAACGTGTCTTTTAGACCCCATTCCTACAAAACTGCTCAAAGAAGTCTGCCATTATTAATGCTTCAATCTTAATATGATCAACCTATCTCTATAATCGGCTATGTACCACAGGCCTTCAAGGTGGCTGTAGTTAAGCTTACTTAAAAAGCCATCCCTAGACCCAGCAGTCTTAGCTATTATAGGCCAGTCTCCACCTTCCTTTCATATCAAACATCCTGAAAGAGTAGTTGTCAAACAGCTAACAGATCATCTGCAGAGGAAGCTTATTTGAAGAGTTTCAGTCAGGTTTCAGAGCTCATCACAGCACGAAACAGCTTTAGTGAAGGTTACAAATGATCTTCTTATGGCCTCTGACAGTGGACTCATCTCTGTGCTTGTCCTGCTAGACCTCAGTGCAG
>NW_020328151.1:0-30378 GCF_001858045.2 Oreochromis niloticus | reverse complement strand
TGGATCACTCCCTGCAAATATGTTACTCATAAAACTCCAGGAGCATACAGGTGGATGCTGGGGTGGTGGATGGGCTGAAACAGCAGGCAGTGGTGCAGCAGGATGTGAGGAAAGTGGGGCACGTTACATGTCCAGCTCCAGGCTTGGCTCCAGACATGGTTACAGTTGTGAATGCTTCTTTCTGATTATGTCCAGTGCGTGCACATAATGACACTTTTATATCCAAAAGAACAAATCCTTTAAAAATATGATCCTGGTCCGAATAATATGGAGGGTAAAGATAAGAAGGGAGGAGGGAAAGAAGAGGAAGTAGGAAAAAGATGAAAGAGTATAAAAAGTAGACCAAGCCTGGACTTTACCTCTGCTAACTCCTAATGAGCTCAGTAAAAGTGCTGAGGTGGTTCAGGAGGATTTCACAGCAGTTTTGAGAGGTTAGAACTCTCCTTTTAAACCCATCCTTGTCCCACCCACTGTGAACTGAAGCCACAGACATACTGAAACCCACTTCACAGATTAATCACAAAGAGCATCTCAAACACACAACGTGTATCGTGCCTGTTTATTCTGCACACTATACTGTATGAAGAGAGTTTGCTGTACACAAAGTGCCGTAAGCTATGTTAAAGGAACAGTTTCACAAACAACCTGATTTCTTACAAAATGAAACAATTGTTTACACTGCAGTCCTTGTCACTGTTAGATGTAACGCTGGCTCTGGAAAGGCTGCAGACAGCTCTGTCACTTTGTGATCTTTCCTCTGTCAGCGATGAACCTCAGTGGGAGGGTGTGACATTCGTGATGTTCACGCTGTCACTCAGTTCACCTCCACACTCGCAGGTGACCAAAAATTACACAAGCAGCTCATAATTGCATAATTGGGAATGTAATGGCAGAAGCCTGCAGGCCTTGAATATTTTCAACATGCTAAGGAAGTATGTTGAACAAAAAGTCAACAAAAATAAACAACAACAACTTCTCTGAGCTTATCAATTAAATGGCTTCGCATTCGCTGATTGAACAAATCACGTTTTCTCAGTTGGGTATAAGCAGAGCTGCTTGCAGTCGTAGCTGTGTGTGCAGTTTGGACCTGAGCAGCATCCTGCTGGCACAGCTGGCTGTGGTCCGTATCATCAAAGTCATGTTTAAAATATGTTGAATCACAGAGCTGCCACAGTGAAGAGGCGTTTTAGTAACAACATCACCGTCACGTGTTTAGGATGTCGAACTGTTTCACAGTTTAAGGTTTTTATAATAAAACAGAGATGCCCTGATGATGATGCGATGGCTGATTTTCATTGTTATACGAGACTGCCACCTGGTGGGGAAGGAGCTTCAATGAGTTCTTTGACAAAAGCAGCAAGCCGTCAAATTCATAAACCTTCCCGTTGTGTACTCATGGATGAATTGTAGTATTTACAAAACTCCTATATATCCAAAAGCTGATGAAACAATTTCCCAGCAGCAGCTCTGAGTGAATAAATGAGTGTTTACAGACTTAACGTGTCTGTATTTGTCAGCTCATCAATGAAATATGAATAACAAATTTAAAAATATTCCAGCTGATGACAGAGCTGACGAGTAGCCTAATTTACACCCACAAGTTGAATCAGCTGACACTTGCACCAAAGATCACAAAACACTATCAGCTTCATTATCCCAAAGTCCTACTTTGTGATTCTCTGAGACAGTTTGAAAAGCAGCCTCTAAGAAGGCATCCACAGTGATTTTCTGTGCTGATAGAAGAAATGTAGTTTCAAGAGTCTTCACATTACAACCCAAAGAAGAAAATAATAGAACTATTTCTGAATGAAATAAGCCTGTTGTTGGCACCATCTTTCATTCTTTCACTACTAAGAGTTTAAAACTAAAGACGACTTGAATAATTTTGACTCACGTACTGAAAAGAGAGGTTGTTTTACTTACCCTGAAGGCTCTGAGGACTGCTAATGGGTCATCGGCTGTGAGTCTCTGCAGGAGTGCTGGCCAGCAGCGATGAGCCATAGGCAGCAGTTCATTTTCCCTCTCACTCAGCACCTGAACGCACAACTCCAGCACATCCAGCACCTAAAGACAAAGACACACAACACACCTAACAATTATCTCTGTTTTGATCCTGATTATATGTGAGCTGAAACTAATTATTGAGGTCTTCATTGAGAGCCCAAACTCCTGAGCAGGCACGACTTCAGCACAGACTTATTTCTGTTTCACTCCTGGACCAGACTGAATGTTTTTCCTTGATGAGCATTACACCAGTGAACAGTCATCCACACAGTTCTGACAGGATGAATTGTACCAACGCTGGCGGTCCTACCCTCACAAGAATGATATTTTTGTTACTAGTCCAACAGTTGACTCTACATAAAACTACCTTGAGTCGGAGCCTGAGGCTGGGATCAGACAGCAGATGAATGCAGCGCTCCATAGCATCCTTAGTGATGCTGAGGTGGGAGGGAAGCTCTGCTTTCACATCAGGACTACCAATATCTTCAACATCCTCACACTCAGTGGGAGGGACCTCTGCAATGGAGCACATGTACAGTTAGACCGCCAGTTTAGCAGCGAGGTTCAGACTTCTATGACTCTTAATTACAATGATCCATCTCCTCTACACTTATTCATCTTCGAGAATGGAGATGTGCATGGCCCGGCAGTCCCTCTGCAATCTCAACTCTTTGTTACAAACAGTTTTATAAAAGCAACCCCCATTGTAAACCCCATATGGTGTGTCATTAACCTAAGACACTGCGTGTGTGTGTGTGCCTTCCTGCTGGTCATAAAAGGGTCATCTCCTCTACACTCTGAATCTAATATAACCACCACTACAGTCTACAGCTGATATTCCACTGGCCCTTAGACAGACCTATTACCTCGGTCTTCAGTGTCATCGTCCTCTATTCCAATGCTCTCTGCCAGTTCTTTCTGTTTGCGGTAATTCAGCAGGAACTGGCGAATGCTGAGGTCTTCCTGGTCACTGGAGCTTTGCCTGGAGCTGGCAGACGTACTGGTCCTGCTACAAGTGGAAGGAAACCACCTCGCTAAAGGAAAAACAAGACAACAATATGAGCATAGGTTTGGTTACAATAAAATAAGTCAGTTAATCAAAATCAGTGTGACACAGACGCTGATGTTTTGAAAAGAGCCCATCAGTAACATTTAATTCATACATTTTTACTGTGCGGGCTTGTAAAACTTCTGTATGAATATTATTATGAATATTAATTCTACAACAGAAAACCACTCAGCAATTAAACATCACGATGTATTAAATGTTTCCAAAGATACTGATAATTTGATAACGAGCAAATTATACATCCTGAAGTGTACTCCTTGATAGAAACTTTGAAAGGCACTGCAGAAAACATAAAGTTAAGCAACATAAAAAATGTGGCAGAGCATGCAATGAGTCACATTTTCTTCCTTGTCCTCTTTGACTCCCAGTATACGTGAGACTCAAGCTGACATCACTGTTGAAATCTACCCAGTGCCTTCATGAGCGCGTGCAGCGCGGAGCAGAAAAGAGCAGCTGTGCGCTCGTAGCTGAGATCCAGATCCTGAACCATGTCCCCGACCAGCAGGCTGCAGTCAGAGTGAGTCAACAGAACTGTCAACACCGGTGGAGCCTGGCCAACAAGACAGGATTATAATGAATACAGTACAAGCTCAGGGCAGCACAGGCTTAAGCAGACCAAGGAGGAAATCGGGTAAACCCTCCAGCAGTTATTTCTGTGTCCATTTTGGGTAAAAACAAAAAACACATCATAACTACCTGTAAATGCAGGCTGAGCCTCTGAAGGTTGAGTGATATGTCATTAAGCAGGTAGTCAGAGTTCTCATTGATCAGTTCCTTGAGGGAAGCGTATCCACAGACCTTATTGATGTTCCATATGGAGCTCAGCGCCGCCTGGCTGACCAGCAGCGTCTCCTCACCAGCTTTCTCCAGCACAGGATACAGCCAGGTCGTCAACAAGGGACGGAAATCGCGGCCCAGCGCCTGAGCACAGCAGGCCAAGGCCTCCAGTTGGATGCACAGCTGACAGATGTTGCTGTTGAGCTGGTGGATCGTGGATGCAGATCATTTTAGATGTTTCAGTAGCAGCCTGATGAAATTAGCTGTGTCGTTAACCCACTTCAGCCATCCAAACAGATGACCATCTAAGGTGAATTATGCAGATCACTAGCACAGTACACAGATTACCACTTCTGATTCCAGCCAGACTTGTTGTTACTTCATTCTAATCATGCAGTAACAACAAAGATTTATTCCTACTGGCTTTTAAAATGTGCTTCTTCTATTCTAGAAAAACAAAAACATGTTATCACAGGGTTTGGTTTTTTTCAATGACATTTGTGTTGGCTGTGTCAGTTGCAGGCAAACATTTATCATTATTTTAAATCTATTTTTATGTTTTAGGATTTTGTAAACTGCCTTTTTTATGTTTTTATGTTTAGGATTTTGTAAAGTTTACAAAATCCTAAAACATAAAACATTTTAAAAAAAGGCAGTTTACAATGTAAACTGCCTTTTTAAAATGTTAGATATTAGGAAATAGCTTAAAATTAGTGCATATTTAACTTGTTACACTGCCTTAATGTTGCCTGCATGGGATTTCCTCATCAGCATATGACTGTACCCTGGATGATGATATGTGAGGAGCTTGAACTTGATTCGCTAACAGAAACTAATTTAGCTAGCTTAGCACACATGTCTTGTGGCAAGATATATGCACCTAAATGCTTTAAGTCATTGGCTGTTCTGCCAAATTGCCACCAAGCTGCAACTTTGTGAGCTGACTGTTTGGCGATTTTTGTGTTTTAGACAACAAAAAGAAAAGAAAAAGATCTACGGATTCAGGCTTTTCCTTACCTGTGGTAGTGGCATAGAATGACGTCACTGACATTGGTTTAATATGAAAACAAACTTTGTCAAACCAAAAAAAAACCAAAAAAAGAAGAAGTGAGTCGGCGTGTCATCTTTACCGAGCACCATACATGTTTTGCACACAAAAAAACAAGTATTGCCGAACAAAAGATAAATGTCCTTTTTTTCCTACTTTCGCCGGCTGGTCGTTTGGCGTAAGACGTAAGAAGTGGCGCTTTGAATCTGAGCGCCCGAGTTCGAATCCCTCACGGACTCGCTGCCACGACCATTGCTTGGGGGGCGGGGAGAAGCCAAGTCGCTTCTCCCTTTTCCTGCTCTTGCCAACTCCTCCGCCTGCTCTCACCGCACCTTTTATTACCGCAAAATACCCATGCTTGTCAGCTCTTCATTCCTCAACTATTTGCTGCTTATTACTCCACCTTCCACAACTTGCAACTTTCTCTCTTCAGGCTACCAACTCTGCCTTCATTTTTCACACTGTCTCCGACACTTTTACATCAAATTATTACCACCTAATAAGCACAGTGACAGAGGGACCCCAGGCTTTTTTTCCGTAAGTTACATGTGTTTGTGTCCGTAACTACCGTCCTTAGCTAGGTCCTCAAATCTAGGCAGCTAAGATGACAGCTGGGCTCTTCGGGGAAACTTGTTTTGTAAAGTTGCTTTAGCTAATCCGTAGAGGCCAATGAATTGACCGTGACTAAAGAAATGATGAGAAAAGCACTGGGTTGCTGTTGTTGCTCTCCGGTCACTGATGCTAGCTAAGAGGATGTAATAAAGGCAAGGTAGCAGAGATGAAAAAGGAGTGGTTGTTGATAAATAAGTGGAGAAAAAGGTGGGCAGGGAAAAAAAGCAGGTGTGAGTGTGTGAAATGTGAGTATTTGAGTGTAAAAATGTGTGGTCTCCTGCGAAAGGCTGGGTGCCCGATGTGCACCTTGCGCTCTTAAATACAAGGATATTCCACGTTCTGCTATGTGGTGGGCTAGCAGGTTCATAACATAGAGGCTCAGGTTCGAGCCCTCGGCTCACCTGCCTCTCTATGTTTATCTGCTAGGGGGAGGTCCAGGCAGGGGATCTTGGAGTGAAAATTCCGAGGGATGAACCTTGTTCAGCCTGGACTTCCCTGATTTTGATTTTTCTCTGTTTTTTCTTTTACCTGCCAGCAACAAACAGCCCAGCCTGATTTATGGGACCTCCTTCTTGTCATGGCTACCAAGGACCACTCTTCTTCTGCCAACAAGTCATTGCCTGACAAATAATTATTTCCTATGTTTCCCTATGGGGTTTTTTAATCTCCAATATCTTTACATATCTTGCTAGATAGACTTCCCTCAACAGGGTTTACAAACGCCTTATCCTCTTTGTCCACTTCAAATAACTTTAAACAACTATTCTTAGATTTCTTGCAACATCTGCTGTCCTCTTGCACAGATTACGCTTTTTAAAAAACTAACAAACACTTTTTTTTAACGTCAACCCATTGTTGGAACTAGATAAATAAAGCATATATAAAAGTCACTACCAAAAACTCATTGCAGCTTCGACCTTGTTATAGGAATGTTGTTTGTGGCTCAAGATGACTTGATTTCATCCATGAAGGATACATTTGATATATGTTTTCACATATTATAGACCAACAAGTTATTATAGCAGTTTAAATACGAGCGATCGGAAGCATGTGCTGATCAGCTTCAGTTTCTTCTCTGAAGTTGCTCTATTTCTCTTCAGGTTTCTCTCAGACCAAGATTGAATGTGATGACAAGGGTGATGGATGGTGTGACATGTGCTGCTGGCCCACAGAACCAGGTGAGTATGCTGTCCATGTGCTCTGCAACAATGAGGACATCCAACACTCTCAGTTAAGATTAGTTTTCATGATTGTTGCCTCAAGACCTTAGATCATGGTGGTGGGCTTGTGATGGACACACTTTTCATGGCTGAAAGCTCTCCTGTAGAGGCTAAGCCCTCTCGATCAACAACACACCTGCCGCTAACTACGTGTGTCTACCTTAAATATCTTTACAAACTCAAAATGTGACCTCTAGCACCAAACGCTTGCTGCAGTTCTTGGTGTCAGAGGTGACACACAAGGTATCGGGTTTTAGGTGCAATTACTTTTTCATATAGGACCAAGTATGTTTGGATAGCTTTTTCCCCTTGAAAACTGCCGTTTAATATTACACATTCTTGTCTAATACTATAAATGTATTGATCTGAAACGTGTAAGTGTGACAAATATGGAATAAGATACGAAATCAGAAAGGAGGCAAATATTTTTTCACAGCGCTAAGTCTGTAAATGATCTTCTTTGGCTGTAGTAGATCTTTGACTTGTTCCTTTTTTAATTGTTTGTTTAAAATTGTTTTCTCTAGGTTAAGGCGTACGGTCCAGGCCTTCAGAGCAGTGGTCTGGCTGTTGGAAAACCCACTGAATTCACAGTTGATGCCAAGCAAGGAGGAAAAGCTCCTCTGAAAATTATAGCCCAGGTATATCTGGCTTTGTATATGACCACAAATATGTTAAATATATTGCATGTACCGTATTTTTCAGAGTATGAGTCGCACTTAAAATCCTTTAATTGTGCGCCTTATGTATGAATTCTGGTTGTGCTTACTGACCTTGAACCGATTTTATGTAATACACGGCGCTCAAAAATCTGTCAAAAAATGTTTTAGTACGACTTTGGTAAGCTACGAAGTCGCACCGCTTGATGGATTGTCGGAGCATCACGGTTACGTAGTCAGCAGCCTCGCGGAGTGATACGCGCTGCGCTTCAACATAATATTACTGTATTGTGTGTGGATAAGGACCCCAAAATGGCACCTGTTAAGAGACATGCTTACGAAGCGGATTTCAAACTCAAGGCTGTCAGTCACGCAGTAGAACATGAGAATAGAGCAGCTGCGAGAGATTTCAACATTAATGAATCAATGGTACGGAAGTAGAGGAAGCTAGAAGAAAGAGTTGAGTAAAGTTTGACTTATCTGACTGTTTTGTTTCGCTTAATGCGTTTTATAATCCAGTACGCCTCATGTATAAAACCAGACCTGTTCATCAACAGTGCGCCTTATGGTCCGAAAACTACCGTGTGTTAAATCTGATTGAACTAATCCCTTGTCTTCTGCACAGGATGGTGAAGTCAATTCTGTGGATGTCCAGGTTAAGGATAATGGCAACAGCACATACACCTGCACCTACACCCCACGTAAGCCTGTGAAGCAGACTGTGATGGTCTCCTGGGGAGACTGAGAGTCCATTCAGGGTGAGTATGCACTCACTTTCACTCTTGCATGCAGGGTTTGCCTTTTCTTCTCACTGAAAAGTCTCTTGAGTTTTGGTGTTTGTGCCCACAGATGAATATCGGAGCAGGCTGTCATCCAAACAAGGTGAAGGTCTCTGACCCTGGAGTGGCAAATACGGGCCTCCAAGCCTTCCAGCCAACATACTTCACTGTTGACTGCTCAGAGTCTGGTCAAGGTAAAGCTCCATAAAACTGTGTGTGTGAGAGTAAAGAGCGCAAACATATGCTCATGTCAAAGAAATATTCCAAACAACCGATATTACAGGGAAACTTATTTAACCCACCTGCTGTTTGAGGCTAAAAATGACTGTAGAGCATTACCTGCAAAGGTAACATGCTAACACAGCCTTTGTCCTCTGCCATCAGGACAAAGGCTGTTTGCGTTTAGGCTATTCCAATGACATCCTTCAGGGTCAAAGTGGATCCTTCTCAAGGCAGAGGGACCAGGACTCAGCCGCAGTGGTAAGAATACCTGTACTGCCTCACAAAGTCAGAGAGTGCTAACAAAAAACAGTCCGTTTATTTAGTTTATTGGTCTATAATACGGTCTGAATGTTTTCCGTCATACTACATGGAACAACTCTTCATAACACTTTTATGAAAATGTTTGACGAAATTGACAAGATCAAAATTCAAATCACAATGGCAAGGATTTAAAAACAAGAATAAACATGAATAAACAGGGTTGTAGTTGGTACGCGAATGTAAACAGGTCCTTTTGAGCTGTCATTTGAACTTTGCTTTTAAGTGTTTGTCAGGCAGCACAGTGGCACGGTGGTTAGCACTGTTGCCGCACAGCAAGAAAGTCCTGAGTTCAATTCCACCATCAGGCCGGGGTCTTTCTGTGTGGAGTTTGCATGTTCTCCCCGTGTTTGCGTGGGTTCCCTCCGGGTACTCCGGCTTCCTCCCACCATCCGAAGACATGCAGCTTGTGGGGATAGGTTAATTGGATAATCCAAATTGTCACTAGGTGTGAATGGTTGTCTGTCCCTGTGTGTTAGCCCTGCGACAGACTGGCGACCTGTCCAGGGTGTACCCCGCCTCTCGCCCTATGACAGCTGGGATAGGCTCCAGCGCCCCTGAAAAGGATAAGCGGAAGCGAATGGATGGACGGATGGATGTTTGTCTAAGCATGAATGTTTTTACGATGGCTTTCCCCCCCACCTTGTACGGTTGCCAGTATATTGATGTTTTTATTATTTTTTTAAATGAATCTAAGCTTTTCGAGCAGATCAGAGGTGTCAGTGTATTTTCTTTGGTCTCTGTTCTGGCAGAGATAGCTGTTGGCAAAGACCAGCTTGTGCTGGTGCTTGTTTCTTCCTCCCCGTTATCACCACAGCTTTATTCAAAGAAGGTGATCTGATCTTTTGGCTCGTCTGTCCAATAGTGTAGATTATTGCAGAATTCAGATCAAATCAGGGCCCAAACTTGTGTGAGTAACTTTATGAAGGGAATAAAGGGAACTCTGCCAGCTGCCAGCTGAACTGTGTAAAACCTAAATTACAGTAGACTGGTCTCATTTGATGAGCAGGTTATATGGGCTTATGATTATATTTAGAGATACAACTGTGTAATGTATGTTCTATGTCCTGTTTTTTAGGGGTCTGTCAATGGAAAATTGTACTTAGTAGTCAGTATAAGCTTTTAATGATTTAAGTTTGCATATGATAGAATACTGTATGTTGACCTTTTGATGACTTAGACTGTTGTCCACTACAAGACTGTTTTATAAATTCTTTCTCACAGCGATAATAGCTGAACAAGCAGGAAGAGGAGAGCTGGACACTCTTATCTGACGCTCCCTAACGAGAAGAGAGGCCGCGTCTTTCTGTATCCCACAACACACATGCATACACCTGAACCACTCTTATCTTCACTCCCTACGCACTAACTTTCCTCTGCCTATGAATAGACGTATTCACTGTTGTATTATTTTTGTATATAAATAAAGACAAGTGCAAGAACAGAGCGCGCATCACAGGGCCCCCACTCTGGTGTGAGCGTTCTGTGACCGCCCTTGTATACAAGTGAAAACCACAGCGTCTGTGTGTGTTTCTACCCTTAGACTCTTAGCTGAAGAAGTGTCTTTAGAGTAAATCTCTTGACATTTATTTTGGTCCTTCGTAGCCGGGGCAGAAACATCAGAACTGTTATCTGTGACTCTGTTCCAGGATCTGGCATACTGTTTCCTGACGCCGTGGAGCCAGCACCGAAGTCTGTGCACAGCCCTCTTAGACGAGGCCGAAAGCCCTGGAACGTGTGAATTCGGGTCCAGGCCGGTGTTTTTAGTCTGGTCCACGGCGGCGGGATTCAGTCTGACGATCCGAATCACCAGTGAGACGTCTGAGAGGTGAGAAACACTACTTTGGTTAGGAATCGCCATAATGAACCGACAAATAAAATAGGTTAGGAATCGCCTTAATGAACCGACAAATAAAATAGGTTAGGAATCGCCTTAATGAACCGACAAATAAAATAGGTTAGGAATCGCCTTAATGAACCGACAAATAAAATAGGTTAGGAATCGCCTTAATGAACCGACAAATAAAATAGGTTAGGAATCGCCATAAGGAACCGAATTAGTAAAAGCGCGCAAATGTCTATGTGTGTGTATGTGTCTGGAAGTAAGTTGATTTTACAGCACAATACGCTGCTGAACTACTTCTATTTTATTTGTTTTCTTTGCTGAGGCTCACGTACTGGTGACAAATGAGAACGGTTGAGTTTTATCTCGTAAAACTGATACCCCTTCATTTTTTAGAAGTGAAGTAGAAGGGCGTATCAGCAACCACTCTGAAGTCAAGCGTGCCAGTGACAGCCCAGCAAAATCTTTGACAATGGGGAATAAACAAGCAAAATTAACACCTGATGAGGAATGTTTAGAAAAGCAACAAACCGGAGCAGGTAGAATAAGTGCAAATAGGTGGAGAAATCCACAAAAGCTAAAAACCACAGCTGGGAAGGGTAATGCAATCCCTCAGCTGTTACCCAGTTGAAAGCTGTCCTGAAACAAGAAATTACATTAACAAAAGACCCAAAGAAGAAATTAAAACGTGAAGAAGAATATAAACTTTTCCAAGCATGGGAAACTGAAGCTGAAAGGAGAACTGAAAATAAGAAAAAGAAAGAGGAAAATAAAAATCTATTTAAACGCACTTTCATTGAAGGATTACTACCACCCATTAGGTCTCATGTAGAAAAGAATTGGGTAACGCAAGATACGGGCACAGCAGATGAGGCGTTTCAATATGCTAACCATGCACAGACAGTGGTGAAAAAGAAAGAGAAGGTCTCAGTTTTTGCCCTCGACGCTGACACTGTTCTCACAGCTTTCAGTGGAGGCTACAGGAGAGGTTTCAGAGGCCAAAAGAGAGGGAGAGGAATGCGTAGGGCAGGAGCAGGGGGTAGAGACAGGTTTAGACACACACCAAACAGTGACTTTAATACTGCATGCTGGAGGTGTGGAAAAGAGGGACATTTTGCACGTGACTGTAAGAAACAAAGAAGCAGTTCAGATTAGGAAGAACATAATAATCCCTCACCAAGTAAAATTAGAGATCCAAGTATAAGTTTAAAAAGGGCTGGAAACAGACCCAACTGAATACATATAAATGCAAGAGGAATAAAGTTAAATAAAACAACTGTAATGTATTCAAATTGATAAAAGCAAGGATAACAACCTGTAAACTGGTATTAACAATGAAATATAGTTGGCAGGACGACCGTGCCTAGAATGGATAGACTGCATGAAAATACATAACTCACACAAACACATATTAAATGAAATAGAGAGATGCATAAGGTATATTAAGGTTTTGTCATTGTTCAGCCAAGGAAAGTGTGTGAAAAGGAAAATGTCTCCAGCTTGGGACGGGGTGAAACTGCAGATCACCCCCATCCCTTGATGGATGCAAAATAAAATATTGTAATATACTATTGCTGTTATATAAAAAGATAATAACATTAATAATAACATAATATTAATATGAAGAGGCACCTCAGTTAGCTATGATGTGAGGTGGATAATTGTTAAAAGTAGTCTGCATCAAGCTTAAGGTTTGCTCAAATTCAGTATAATGACATATGAGATAAAGAAAATATCTAAACTAATTAAGTGCATAGAGGCACTTGACCTGCTTGAAAACCTGTCATCCTAGATGAGACATTGCTGAAATATAGAGCACACCTATACTAACATCTAACAAGCTAAACCCTCTATACAACAGCTAAAGCTGCACAATTGAGAAGCTGAATTAAATACATGGTCACTGCTAAGCTGATGAGCAGGTTACACATTTTTTAGAGCAGGAGCTACATAAGAACACATCAGAGGGAGGGAAACTGCTATTAAAGCTCAAACATGAAGCCGTCTGTGGGCTCAGTTTTTTTTGTTTTTTTTTTCCCTCACGCTTCTGATTTGTCTTTGGCAGCAGCCTTTTTGCATCCTGACTCGTGTGTAAAGCGTTCAAGCCATCAGTAACTTGTTTTTGTTTTGTTTTGTTTTTTGTTTTGTTGGGTTGAAAAATGACTAAATTTGTGATCATACTTGTGGATCACAGTGACACATAATGATTAGGCATATGATTTACTAATGCAGATGTAATAACTTTATTCTAAAATTCAAGGAGAACAAACAAGAACAACATCTTCAGTTGTGTATTGTTGTTGTTCTCTGTGCAGTGTGCTGAGTTTTGTTTTTGTTTCTTTTGTTTTTTGAAATGTTGCTTGAGTGATGAGTACTGTAACTTCTGTTCAGAGCCAGCTGAGAGCTGGGTTGTCTGTTTTGTTTTAGGTGACAAGCCAGAAAAGTTAAAACTTAGTTTCTTGTTTTGAAAAAAAAGGGGGAAAAGGGAGGTTTTGTGTTTCTCAACCAAGAACAACTACAATTTCATTTTCTGTTTTTGAGAAAGGAGAATTTATAATAATAATAATAATAATAATAAAACAAAGAGTGATGTTTTGCTTAAGTGTTGAAGCAGGCTAATACTGCAACATACCGTCTAATGCATGATCTGCGAGCAATATATGAAATCATTTTATTTATCTTTAAATAAACTCCAATTATGGAGACCTGAAGTCACATGCTTAGGGCACACCCTCAGGTGAAGGCAGAAAGCTACTAAACAAAGAAAAGAAGCCATACAAAATGCGCCACAGCCACAAACTAAGCATTCATATTCTTTCTAACTCTTAGTGAGCCTGAGTTATGACCTTGGCTCCCTGTTTTTCTGCCTCCACCAAAGGTGGGGGTGACGCTCCCGTGGCTCTTTACTATCACAAAAAAAAAAAAAAAAAAAAAAAGAGAGAGGCCCCTACTCTCTGAATACAATATTCTTTTCATAACTCGGCAGTATGAAATGTCATGAAACAGTGTAACTCACTCACAATAAATCAGCAGCATAGGATAATACAAACCTATCTAATAAATCTAATGATTTTCACATTCTTTTAACTCAGAAGTGTGATGTGGCCTACAGCAGTATCATGATTCACTCATTTTGATTACAGGTATAATGTAATATATAACAGCATAATAATCTCACAACTGCTACAAGCACATTTGCCTTTCTTAACACACGTGAGAGAAAGGCAACTGTTGAGAAAATGCTCTTTTGGGTGAGACAGGCCCAGAGGCCCTGCTTGCAAGCTACTAACACACATACATGCAATGAAGAACAGCTTACACTACAGCACACACTATACATGCGCCTATATCCCTCATTAGTGTTAAAACAGGGAAAACTTAATAGTTTTGTTATCAAATGCTGAAGTTTATCCACTACTAACAAATAAACTCTCTGGGTTGCAGGACAACAACTTCAAAAAGAACGAGACTGGTATGACCAACCAGTGATGAAACAACAAATTTAGTGGTTAAGAGTCAAATTGTGAGATGTTTTCTGCTGATTGAATCATACAAGTGATTACTGAAGGAAGGAAAATTCCTTTTTTGTGCTTTTAAACGTGATCTTACGAATTTTAATATCTACCTGTGTTGTCCTGTCAACTTGGTGGGTTATGAGTTGATTATATTGTGAGGAAAAACAAAAAAGGGGAGAGAAGGCTGACACAGGGCCTGGCCCGGTGTTTCTCCCCTCTCTGAATAACACAGCCAATACAACATCATTTTCCTGTTCGTCTGTTTTTGTTTTGTTTTTGTTTTTTCTCTTTATGTTTAATTACAGGCTGCTTTGCCGGTCCTGAAAGCCGAAGCTGACCTGGACTCCTGCTCTCCCCTCTACCATCTCTGACCCTGACCCTGACCAAATGCTGCAGCAGCTGGACCCATAACAACAATCTAAAAATGTCAACAGTGCTACAGGAAAGCGATCTCATGCAGCAGAGACGGAGAGCGTTAAATCCAAGGCCCGTTTCACTACACGGGGAAGATTTCCAGACAGCTTCAGCTGACAGAGCTGTGACGAGACGCCCATTAAGCCCGAATGAAAAGTAAGGCCGAGCAAAAGAATGCTGACCTTGATAACTCTGCATTAACACTGTACAGGACAGTGACGGACCAACACGGATGATCGGGCAGCAGAAGAAAGGGCGTGCCAGAGACAGGAGGAGCAACTGAGGTCAAAAGGCACCTCAGAATGGACAAAACACAGAAGAAGAAAGGACTGCCCCAATTGGGGCCAAAACCAGGACAGACTGAACTTTGAGCAGCAGCAGCAGCAATGGTCGCAACCGGACTGAAAAGGAGGAGGGCAGGACCCCAGGACACGCTTCAGGCCGTGGTTTACCCAAAACACCAGAACAGGAAAGTGATAAACACGCCAACATACACTAACATACACATCTACACACACTGACTCAGAATGAAGAGAAACACACACCTGAACAGACGTGCACTTGTTGATTGAGTGAGAAATGACACACACACACATCAGACAATGTACACTCATCAAACATGACTGACGCCCTGAACGCCTTGAGACAGATCCAGCAGGCCCAAAATCAGGCCTATGTAAATAATACAAGTGACTGCTAAAAAGACTACTACTCCCTTTTCACTGTGTAATACTTTTGTTAAAAACCAACGGTGCAATAGACTTCAATACTTGAAATACTTGAAATACTTGCAATTCCTTTGTATTCTTATTCTTATTTATTCTATTTATCCCTTTTTGTATTCTTACTTTTATTTTGTGTCTTTGTAACATGTATACTGCCATGTCTAAAACTCATGATTAACCGTATAATTGTTTCCACTGTTGCTGCATACATAGCCGTGACAAATGATGATGATGATGATGACTCCGACCTGTTGGAACATGAAGACTTTGTGTGATTAATGATGGTGTGATAGAAACTGTACAACAAGATGTTACATACTGATATCTCACTTGAAAGTTATACTGACAACAGGAGGGAATGTCAATGGAAAATTGTACTTAGTAGTCAGTATAAGCTTTTAATGATATAAGTTTGCATATGATAGAATACTGTATGTTGACCTTTTGATGACTTAGACTGTTGTCCACTACAAGACTGTTTTATAAATTCTTTCTCACAGCGATAATAGCTGAACAAGCAGGAAGAGAAGAGCTGGACACTCTTATCTGACGCTCCCTAACAAGAAGAGAGGCTGCGTCCTTCTGAATCTCACAACACACACGCATACACCTAAACCACTCTTATCTTCACTCCCTACACACTAACTTTCCTCTACCTATGAATAGACGTATTCACTGTTGTATTACTTTTGTATATAAATAAAGACAAGTGCAAGAACAGAGCACGCATCACAGGGCCCCCACTCTGGTGTGAGCGTTCTGTGACCGCCCTTGTATACAAGTGAAAACCACAGCGTCTGTGTGTTTCTACCCTTAGACTCTTAGCTGAAGAAGTGTCTTTAGAGTAAATCTCTTGACAGTAACAAAGAGTTGAGATTTGCAGAGGGACTGCCGGGCCATGCACATCTCCATTCTCGAAGATGAATAAGTGATAGAAGACGAATAAATGGTTGGGAAGTAACTATTAACCCTCACTATAAAGACATAAATGGTAACTATAAGTAACCACACAAGAGGTTTACTGCAGTGTAACTAAGGGAGGGTTCAGGGTCACCTGATCCAAGGCTGACTATATGCTTTATCAAATAGGAAAGTTGTAAGTGTAATGTTGAAAGTACAGAGGGTGTCTGTCTCCTGAATCCAAACTGGGAGCTGGTTCAGAGCAGAGCCCTGAAAGCTGAAGGCTCTGCCTCCCATTCTACTTTTAGAAAGAGCTAGTCTGAGAGTGAAGAGCTGTACCGGGGTGATGTGGTACCTTAATGTGTTTAAGATATGACGGGGCCTCATAATTCAAGACCTTGTTGAAATATTGCCATGTCTTTATAACTCAGTCTTCCTACGTGTTGCATCATTGCTGGAGATTTGTTAGGACAGCTCAGTGATCTGTGGTTTGTTGGGCTCCTCTGAAAATATGACACAGTGTCTGAGAGTAGTGGAAGACAGAGTAAGTGAGCCTTCACTACCATAACTTAGCCAGTGAGTATGTAGACATGAACTGACCTGTCACTGGAGATACTGTCACAACAGCTAGATATGTAGTTCTTTACTCCGGGACACCGTCCAGCTGCTGGGAGCAAGCCCTGAAGCAGTCAATGACATCTGCTGCAGCAAAACTTGCATTTTGCTAGTGTTTATACTCAAAATCAGTATATAATCAGTCTCAGAAAGCTCTTGTGGTTGTTAGTCAGTCCTACCTTCTCTGTTTCAATGTATATGTGAGAAGGGAATTGCATAAAAAGGTAGATGTGACTTTATAATCTGTAATATCTCAGGTATGAACCAAATCTGGTGGATACCGTGCTGTTGGAGGGAAAGGAGCCAATGAGTAGAGAGGCGGTACCCCAAAGTTTAAAGCCAACTACAACTAATATTAATTTATTTTACGTGCATTTTCTTGAATATTGACTTGCTTGAATATTTGAATTTTAACATTTAAAACTAGTGATAAATATTACTAAGATTGTATGGATTAACTTTTTTCTTAGGTGCACCAGCACAAAAGTTAGGTGCACCCAAATTTTTCATCGCATCGCTTAACCCCACTGTTTTACATGTTTCACTTTATTTTAATTGCTGTCATACAGACAATATTGATTTGTAAATGATGAACTAACAAGCTTGTCGACACAAAGTTCTTTATTTGGAGCACAGTTCTACAGGAAAGATAAGTTACTGAAATAGTGCTTGTGCTTAAAGTGCTTTGGCACTCTTTGGCAATATTGTAGACAATGTTAAACTTGATCATCATCTGGGCCTCCTCTGACAATCTGTTTGCTGCTGCCTGCCGCTGAAAGGCAGTGGGGAGAGGGGGCACTTGGGCAGGGCATTTATCACCACATGTAATGTGTTTTCTGGATACACTGGTGCTTTTTAAGCGTTCAGAGGTTGATGGCTCTGTGTCAGAGCACTGGCTATGAACTTCACACAGATCGGACGTAACGAAAAAGTTATCAATTGTTCTTTTCATCTTTTCTCATTACCCACAGCTACATCCACTTCTCAAGCGCCACAGCCTGGTGAGTATGTGATCTGCGTTCGCTTTGGAGGGGAGCACATCCCTAGCAGTCCATTCCAAGTCGCAGTGAGTGAGCTGCATTTAATCCTACGTGCCTACATGCTGTTTTGGCAACTTTCATGAATAAAACTGAGTTTTCAGTCTCAGTCAAAACAATCGCAAACAGGCAGAGTACAGTTGTCAAGAATGACCCTCGAGTTAGAGAAGCAGTAGTGTCTTATGATGAGTCTTAAGCTGCGTCAAGTCAACGACATGAAGCACCTATGGGCGAGATAACTCGAGTAGATAGGACGTGGGCAAGACCCAAGATAAGCTTTTCTCAAATTCTACATAAGCAATTTAAGTGAGTGCTAATAAGAGTGACAGATGCCACTGACTGAAGTAAATGCATAAGCAGTCCCAGATGCCAAAGCCCTGATTGAATATCTTTGTTAAAGCCAATAAAGTCGCATATGTTGTGTTGCTGTGAAAAACTGCCCATGCTGTCCAAAAACAGCTTTTTTTTCCTGCTGTAAAGGTGGACATGGGAGCTTATATGAGAATGACTCTTGGAGGAATCACATTGTTTGTCACAGCTGTACTGGCTTCATTTTTAATTGTTTTTATTTTTCAGCCATTTAGTAGTGATGAAGTACTTTTAAAGTGCATTTAAGGAAAGTTCTCATTTCTCAGTGGAGTGTCAGTAAGACGGTATAAAGGAGTGGGGTCTGTATAAGAACACATTTTCAGATGAATAGGCAGTTGATGTAGAAATGGCGCGCATTACAAGTCGAACTTGATAATGAAGAGTGTTTACGTTGCTCCTCAGTACAGTAACTGCTGAGGTTACAGGATTTACGAGTGCCCTGGAGCACAGATCCATTCCCCTACAGAGGCTTTGTGATTGGTCCTGATGGCTGCAGCCGTTTCGCTATATCACTTTGACGCCGTTTTAATCCGCTCCAATGCCTTATCTTTTTCCCTCTCTCAATTCCCTCCATCATCCCTGCCTACACCCTCCAAGTACTGGAAGGAGCTCCGTCAGACCAGCTCATGCAACAGAGCCAAATGCCCCAACAGCCCTGGGTATCTAAAACCTCAGCCTCCGGTCTCTCGGCCTTCTCAGCTTCAGTTTTTGTTCAGCTTCTCCCTGTTGTCCCTTTGTCATCTATAGCACACATGGTCTCCTTTCATCAGACTGCATCATTGTCTGCTGTCTCTCATTGCAGGTGTTTCATCACTGAGAGGGTGCGTTCTCTCATTTCTCTCTCTCCATGTCAAAAACGGGATGCCTGAAACACATGGACAGTTCAGCAGAGCTGCATAATGTTAAGAAGCCACAGCCTTCTGATGTTACAGGTCCTGTATTAATTTCCTGTGTTCATTTAGTCTGTGACATGTTGTCGCTGTAACCAGAACTGTTGCCACAATCTCTTGACAACCTGTGATCTGACGTGTGCACTTGCGTGTCTCTCAGGCAACAGACCGACCAATGGGAATGATCTGGCTGGATGTGGCAAGTCTGAGACCATTTGACCTGGTGATTCCATTCACCATCCAGAAAGGAGAGGTCACAGGTAACAAGTCTACTTAATAAACAGATAGTTTGAGCATAATGATGTGTGTGTGTCATTGTTTTTGTCCTCTGCTTTAGGTGAGGTCCGAATGGCATCAGGCAAAGTTGCTAAGCTTGACATCACAGACAACAACGATGGCACAGTTGCTGACAAGTACGCTCCCACAGAGGCCGGTCTGCATGAGATGGATATCAAATACGATGGCACCCACATCCCAGGTATCTGCATATGGTCAGGAGAAATGCGTGGGAATGAAGTGCATGGAGAAAATAGTTTGGAAGGAAGTCACTAACCGCTCTTTTTCTGTCTGTCAACAGGAAGTCCCTTGCAGTTCTACATGGATTGCATGAACGGTGCCTATGGCCCTGGCCTTATCCACGATCCATCTGGAGATGTTCCAAGACTACATGCCTGGAAACATTCTGCCCGAAACCCACTGCTCAGCTGCAGATATTCCACTGGACATAGGAGAGCTTGACCTCATAATGACCTGTCCCCTCCCACCCCCTGCATGAGACTGTACGAGCATTGAGCAGCTCCTTCAGCAGTGGACTTTTACACCCACAGTGTAGGAAGGAGCGCGACCGCAGGTCATTCTTACCAGCAGCTGTCAGACTCTATAATCCAGTTTAACATGGTTATCTCACTCATCACCTGTTTAATTGACATATCAAATGTTTTTAATTGCTGCTGCTCACTTTACAGCTTGTTTCTACACTGTATATTTCACCAGGATCATTCACCCCTTGTGTAAATATCTCTGTACACTTTTATCTGTATATCTGTGTGTATGTATATAGAACCACTCTGCGTCTTCCTTCTATATTTTATATTCCTCTTGCTGTGTAACACCCACATTTCTCATTTGTGGGATAAAAAGGTTTATTCTATTCTATTTCAACATTAAACTCGATACTTTGTGAAAAAGTCAAAATATGGAGATTAAAGGTTCCATTTCAAGGCAAACAAATCTATTGTCGATGAGTCTGTAGGTGGGCGGCTTGATCCAAATATTTATAATATTGACAAACCAGCACTGGTATTGGTATCAGATCGATACTAGCTTTGTTTCTCTCTTCAGTCTGTCTGTAGACCACTGAACTGTATAAATGATTTTTTGGAATGAAAAAATCGTTAACTTTCCTTTTCCCTGGGGCTTTGCATCAGTCGCCTCCTCCCAGCCTCATATTTCTGACAGTGTAATCAAACAGGTGCTTTGGTTTCATCTTCTCCACAACTGTATTTCCCCTCATGGTGGCTTCTTATCATAAGTAATGTGCCAAAACGTTATTACTTGCATGGGCTCACAGTGGGTAGTTGTGGGCGGGAGTGTGTGAGCAGGGCAAACCCACGCTTAACCTCCACAGGGCAACAGAAGTTTTGACCTTTGATGTCCCTATATGGGCCCAGATGGACAAAATTATTCTGGATGGGTTTTCTAAAACCTGTAGTGGTCCAGTTCTTTAACCTGAGCCCCAAAGGGTTTTCTGAGCTTCCTGCTCGAAAATGAAATGCCCAAATTAATTGAGTGCAATTACAAACTCTGTGTATACAATCGTGGTATCAAAAGAAAGCTAACACTTGTGAAATGTCATCAGAGGTGTAAATATTGCAGCAGATATTACTGTGTCAAAGTTACTGAGACTGGAACACAGAAAAAGTGAGTAGATTTTATTCCCGCCTGATTTTTTTATTTAGTTTTTTTAACATATAACCCTTTTAAAAACATGCTTCAGTTCACATTTCACAACAAACAAAGAAACAAACAACCTTTATTTGTCACATACACAATCATACAGGGTACAACATGTAGTGAAATGCTTGTGTCTGAGCTGCAGACCTTTAATTCCCGAAATTCAGTATAAACATCATCTGTGCAAAGTTTTATGTTTCTAAAGTGAAACCGTGAAAAATTACAGCACTGCCAACACATAAATATCCAGACGTTGAACAAAAAGGCCCAATTTTGCACACATTGAACACCATGTCAGTTGAATTTTTAGGTATTAAACAGCAGAAATTATTTAATTTTATTAACAGGCCTAAAAATACTTTTTGAGCCAATATTTTTTTCTTTTTTTACTTTTTGAAGTTGAACAACTAAAGAACAAATATACATAATAATGAAGTTATAGAAAGGGCAGGAAAAATGTCACAGCTTGCAGTATCTTTTACAACTCATGTATACAAATACAAGTCGGTAAACAAAAAAGGAATACATTAGGAGAAAAAAACAAAAAAAATGATTAAGAAAGAAAAAAGGGTGCTCGAGGTATAAATAACGTATAAATCAAGTGAAACATTTGACACAGCTCTTGTGTTTTACATGCTTTGGAATTTGTGCTGTTCTTTAGATTCTCTAGATAACTGTGGTGGTTTTTGTGGTCTTCTTTTGCGGCTCTTTCAGTGAATTTTAGTCAGAGCGCGGTGAAGCTTGGTGTTTGGAATCGGTGATAGCTCTGGAAGATAACCAGCCTTTCTTTATCCGGTTACATGAGGTCTGATGAATTTGTGGTTCAGTTTTGTTTGTTTAGTGGACTTGTGTGCATTTACGTAACTGCTCTTTTAATCATGGCTTGTTTTCGTTGTGTTTGGTGATTGTAGAAATGGTTTATATGAGATTTTAGCGGAGATGTGCCCACAGAGTGAATGTAAAATGCAAATGATGCAGTAGAAACAGTCTACGTCATTTCCTGGATGCTGTACGAAAAGTAGCGGTAAGAAATCGAAGGCGTGACCGTTATGATTTTGAATATAATATCTGTGTGTGCGCTGAGTAAGTACTGAGTAAGTACTTTCAAGGCATAGAAATGACTCAAAATATTTATAACACTGTCTTTGCTCACTTATAGATCGTTAGACACACAGATAAATTGCATGTGCATGTGGTGTTTGAAGTACTTTCAAGTACAGATGAGATAACACCTTATCATATTATCATCGTCAGAAGTGAGCATATACGCACGCACTCTTATCTCTTCCATGTAAAGTTTTGAATATACCATAATCCAGGTAACGTTTGATAACAGCGCACTAATACTATTAGCTTAATCTAAGATATGGGTGTCGGAATAGGTGTTCTCCCACTTATTGCGCTACCATGAAGTGAGGGGTACAAGTTAAACTGCCCAGGGTTAACATAGAAAGACAATCATCCACACTCACATTCACACCTGCGGTCAGTTTAGAATCCGAAAAACGATGTGGGCTTCATAGATAATTGGCAAACCTTCTGGAGGAAACCTGGTCTTGTTAGGAGAGACGGCATCCATCCCACTTTGGATGGAGCAGCTCTCATTTCTAGAAATATGGACCAATTTATTAAACCCCCAAAATATGACTATCCAGAGTTGGGACCAGGAAGCAGAGTTGCAGTCTTACACGCCTCTCTGCAGCTTCTCTCCTCCTGCTAACCCCAAAAACCCATCTCCATTGAGACTGTGTCAGCTCCCAAACAGACAAAAAACAAACTAAAAACCAGCAATAAACAACTTAAACATAAAAATCACAAAGAAAGAACAATACAGTATCCACATCTGAACCAAAGAGTAAAACAGTGAAATGTGGATTATTAAATATTAGGTCTCTCTCCTCCAAGTCTCTGTTAGTACATGACTTAATAATTGATCAACAAATCGATTTACTCTGCCTTACAGAAACCTGGTTGCAGCAGGATGATTATGTTAGTTTAAATGAATCAACACCCCGAGTCATTCTAACTACCAGAAACCTCGAAGCACAGGCCGAGGGGGCGGTGTGGCAGCAATTTTTCACACCAGCCTATTTATCAACGAAAGACCAAGACAGACTTTTAATTCATTTGAAAGCCTGATGCTTAGCCTCGTCCACCCCAGCTGTAAAACTCAGAAACCAGTCTTACTTCTTATCATCTATCGTCCACCTGGGCCTTACACAGAGTTTCTGTCTGATTTCTCAGACTTTTTATCTGATTTAGTGCTCAGCTCAGATAAAATAATTATTGTGGGTGATTTTAACATCCATGTAGATGCTAAGAATGACAGCCTCAACATGGCATTTAATCTGTTATTAGACTCAATTGGCTTCTCTCAAAATGTAAAAGAACCCACCCACCACTTTAATCACACCCTAGATCTTGTTTTAACATATGGCATAGAAACTGAAGATTTAACAGTGTTTCCTGAAAACCACCTCCTGTCTGATCATTTCCTGATAACATTTACATTTACAATAATTGATTACACAGCAGTGGAGAGTAGACTTTATCAAAGTAGATGTCTTTCTGAAAGTGCTGTAACTAAGTTTAAGAATATAATCCACCCACTGTTATCATCTTCAATGCCCTGTACCAACATAGAGCAGAGCAGCTATCTGAACGCTACTCCAACAGAGGTCGATCATCTTGTTAATAATTTTACCTCCTCACTACGTACGACTCTGGATACTGTAGCTCCGGTGAAAACTAAGGTCTCAAATCAGAAGTACCTGACTCCGTGGTATAATTCTCAAACACATAGCCTAAAGCAGATAACTCGTAAGCTGGAGAGGAAATGGCGTGTCACAAATTTCGAAGATGATCATTTAGCCTGGAGAAATAGTTTGTTGCTTTATAAGAAAGCCCTCCGCAAAGCCAGAACATCTTACTATTCATCACTGATTGAAGAAAATAAGAACAACCCCAGGTTTCTCTTCAGCACTGTAGCCAGGCTGACAAAAAGTCCGCTCTACTGAGCCAACATCCCTTTAACGTTAACTAGTAATGACTTCATGAACTTCTTCACAAATAAAATTTTATCATTAGAGAAAAATTACCAATAATCATCCCACAGATGTAATATTATCTACAGCTACTCTCAGTACCATTGATATTCATTTAGACTCTTTTTCTCCAATTGATCTTTCTGAGTTAACTTCAATAATTACTTCCTCCAAACCATCAACGTGTCTTTTAGACCCCATTCCTACAAAACTGCTCCAAGCAGTCCTGCCATTAATTAATTCTTCAATCTTAAATATGATCAACTCATCTCTAATAATCGGCTATGTACCACAGGCCTTCAAGGTGGCTGTAGCTAAACCTTTACTCAAAAAGCCATCCCTAGACCCAGCTGTCTTAGCTAATTATAGGCCAATCTCCAACCTTCCTTTCATATCAAACATCCTTGAAAGAGTAGTTGTCAAACAGCTAACAGATCATCTGCAGAGGAATGGCTTATTTGAAGAGTTTCAGTCAGGTTTCAGAGCTCATCACAGCACAGAAACAGCTTTAGTGAAGGTTACAAATGATCTTCTTATGGCCTCTGACAGTGGACTCATCTCTGTGCTTCTCCTGCTAGACCTCAGTGCTGCGTTCGATACTGTTGACCATAATATCCTATTAGAGCAATTAGAACATGCTGTAGGTATTACAGGTACTGCGCTGCAGTGGTTTGTATCATATCTATCTAATAGACTCCAATTTGTTCATGTAAATGGAGAGTCCTCTTCACACACTAAGGTCAATTATGCAGTTCCACAGGGTTCGGTGCTAGGACAAATGCTGTTTACATTATACATGCTTCCCCTAGGCAGCATCATTAGAAGACATAGCATACATTTTCACTGCTATGCAGATGACACTCAGCTCTATCTGTCCATGAAGCCAGGTAACACACACCAATTAGTTAAACTACAGAATGTCTTAAAGACATAAAGACTGGATGGCCGCTAACTTTCTGCTTCTTAATTCAGATAAAACTGAGGTTATTGTACTCGACCCTGAAATCTTAGAAATATGGTATCTAACCAGATCTTACTCTGGATGGCATTACCTTGGCCTCCAGTAACGCTGTGAGGAACCTTGGAGTCATTTTTGACCAGGACATGTCCTTCAACGCACATATTAAACAAATATGTAAGACTGCTTTCTTCCACTTGCGCAACATCTCTAAAATTAGAAATATCCTGTCTCGGAGTGATGCTAAAAACTAGTTCATGCATTTATTACTTCCAGGCTGGACTACTGTAATTCACTATTATCAGGAAGTCCTAAAAACTCACTGAAAAGCCTTCAGTTAATCCAAATGCTGCAGCAAGAGTGGACTGACTGGACAGGAGCAGACTGGAGAGCAGGTGAATTAACTGACTGGAGTGGAAGCTGAACAGCAGGCAAGTGAACTGACTGGAGTGGAAGCTGGGGCGGAGTTACTTTTGATACAAGTAACTAGTAATGTAACTAAGTTACTAATTTAAAGTAACTTACCCAACACTGCTCTTTACTAACACATTGTAGATAAGTTTATTGCTGGCACAACACAGCTAACAGTCTCACACACTCTTTAGATTGTGAAGTTTTGTGTGTAATGATTAGTCTCTCACACCTTACCCTTTTCTCACAACAGTGTGATTCCCAAAGTCTGGCTCAATAAACAAACAAGGACTCAAAAGTCAGAACAGAAAGATACAGTTGGAAGATTAATGATCGCGTTTTATGGGGTGTAGTAAACTACCCCTCTTTCTTCTCTGTGTTGTTGTTCTTGTGTGTGTATGTTTGCCTTATTAGTCAAAGTATACATTAGCCATACTAACAAAAAACATTTTGAATTTCATTTAGAACTGAGATTCTAAGTTGAAAGCAGAAATCTTATGGCCAGCCAGAAGCATGTTTCCCCACTTTCACAATGCTAAGGTGTCAAATCCACAACCACCAACAGATGGTTTGTCACACGTGGGCGAGTAAGGCAAGCCACCCTTTACTTACACAGCCTCACACACTATAGAGATTGACAGACCACTTGACTTTTGCGCATTGCATTGTGGTACGAGTGGCAACAGAATCAAAACACTGCATCAAGTGCTAGCATTCTAGCACCGTAATCATTAATTCTGCTGTTTTAATCCCTACTTACATTTATTTGGCCCAAAAACAGTTATGTACAAAACGACGGAGAAGTCGTTAGTTCCTCTCAGTATAGGAGATGTGCTGAAGTGTCTGAGCCACCCCCAGCGACAAACAAATTTCACGGCCGGTGGAACGCCACGCATAAGTGGAATGAACAAGGGCGACCCATCTGTAGTAAGTGTGGAGCCAGTGGACACATGGCAAGAGAGTGTCGGGGATTCCATCCAAGATGGCTTGAAACGATTAATAAATGCCCTCATGATGGGTGGCACCTCCCCCAGTTATGTAAAGAAGAAGAAAAAAAGAATCTACAATGGTAGATGTTTACCTTCTCTAATGCTCCTGGTGTTACCAGATTTTAATTTCATGTGCCAGTGAGACAGTTGTGTGGGGTTGTATGGATGATGATCTTGCCGTCAGTACCACCATTAACTCTTGTATGCCATATGTAACCAACTTTAGAGACGTAAAAGTGAATTACAGCACAATAACTACTTGGGCTTGTAATAAGACCCTGGCCAGATCAGAAGACACAAAATTCGCGAGGAGCCAAAGTAATGAGCAGCAATAGACCCTGTGCATGAGAAATGATAATTTCCTGTTTTAAGACCGGATGTAGGTTGTACATTTACGGTAGCTTATTTTGCAGTCAATTGCTACTGCAAAGGTGGGCTCAAAAATCATGTCCAAAATACGAAAACGGAAAGATTACGTTAGTTACAAAGAGCAGAGGGTGGGAACACTCACCAATTGCTGTGTCATAAAAAATCAAATGATCAATTTGATGTTTGAAGAGCGTAGATCGATGTTGTTTACATCACTCAGCACAAGCAGAACTGCATACTGCATGCAGAAGACACATCGTCCACACTCAGAAGCACATCTCGTATAGTGACAGTTCTTATGATTTAAACAGGCAAATGTCCAGCATTCAAACTACAGGTGAACAATAGTCAAAGTCAGATGTTCCCCGTTATGTCGATATCAGTACACATCTACACAGCATGTCAACAACCGTGGAAAAAAGCCACAGGATATAAAAAATACATGAATGATTGCTGGTAAGGGTCTCTATATATTAGTATTTACGAAGGGTATGTTGTGACTTATCTTCACAATTACAGTGGTCCCTCGCTATAACGCGGTTCACCTTTTGCAGCCTCGCTGTTTCACGGATTCCTGTCTGGGAAAAGTGTATAAAGTGTGCAGTGATGGGTTACGTTTACAGCCTTAAAACTAGGGCTGAACGATTATGGAAAATAATCTAATTGCGATTTTTGCCCCAATATGCGATTGCGATGCGATATGCGATTATTTTTAAGGTCTTGTCTCTGTATATTAAACAAGACAAGCAATACATCATATAGTATGGCCAATACTATATACATTAATTTAAACTGTTCTTTCTTGGAAGACAGACCTCTGTTATGATGACATGAGGTATGCATGAATGATGACTGACATTTATTTAACTCTTCAATCACAACAGTATATTTGAACATACACAATAGTTATTTTTAGCTTACAAACATCTGAGCATAAATGCTGACAAGGAACCCTGGTGTAAACATAAAATGAAAGTCAGTACAATGTGCAGATGCAGAAATATACATAAAAAATCAGTGGCTTACCACACTCAGTTTTCGACATCTTGAACTACTAGACAGTCATTAAATTAAAAAATAATATTAAATAAATAAAACTAATAAATAAAAATACACACATCTACTGATCTCTGCAGTCAGTAACATACACATAAAGTGCAAACATAATACAATGTATAAACACACACACAAACACGCCTTAAATTAAATTGGCTAACATCTTGATTATCTGCAGTAAGTAACAGCAACACAGCACAAACTAAAGTGCACAATGAGTATGCTCAGCTAGCCATAATCATCCTAGCTCACAGGTTTTTGCTAGGAAACCAGCATATCTACTTTTGCTGGCTTTAAGGATGAGCGAGTGCAGGTCACATATTCCCTCCAGTGCTGAACAGACGCTCTGAGGGGCACTTGTGGCTGCACACACAGATATTGCGGCCATCTGCACAGTCGTGGAAAGTGAATGTTGTGCACCTTCCACCAGGCTAAGGGATCATCCTCTCCGTCATGACAGGGGTCAACAGGTAACTATTCAACTCTGCTCCACGACATCTTCAAGTGGCAGAGGCAAAGCTGAAGAGGCGCACTGGTTTAAAAGACTACCAAGAGTCTTCTTTGCCTTTCCCCCAGAGGCTGTGCACTTGGAGAATTTGAGCAGTTTCAGTGCGAGACCTCTTCTCCTGCCAGATGGGAAGAGAGACATTAGTTTGCAGTTAGCTTATATATAAATATTTGTTTGTGGAAATATAATTTCAAGGATTTACCTGATTATGTGTACGTCTAGCCGATTCCACCATTTCTGTCTTCAGTCGGCCTTAATGGCAGGAAGGTTGTCTGCGCTGATGTATTGCGTTTTGAACCTAGTCCATGAACGACGCAACATCCAAAAGCTCCTGGGTGTGAGGTCACTATACTTGTCGTTGAGGTATGCCAGGACCTTGGTTTTAATTGATCTAGTCAGATCAGTGTCCTCAGCATCTTCAGCCAAGACTGATGTGCCAGAAGATGGAGAACTGGCTTGAGGTAGGAGATGCTCACATACTCTTCTCCAGAAAGAGCATCAGTAAATTCGGAGAGAGGATGCGTGCCTTATGAATGGACTCCAACACTTCAGCATCCTGCAGGTGGGATGAGGGAGCGTGCATGTCGGTCACCTGTCAATACCTGCGATATGGCTTCATCTGTTCCAGCACTCTGGCAATCATTTTCTCTTTGAACCCCATCTTGTAGGCACTCAGTAATGAGAGAGTTCAGGAAGCTTAAGCTCCTCTGTGCCTCAGTGAGTGCTGCCTTTTTCTTCCAACTTGCGAAGTGTCCCACCAACTTCTTGCACAGCCCAATGTCTTGATACTCTACCATCTTTGATTGCATTTCTGGAGGGAAAAAAAATAAAGTAAAAAGTAAAATAGTGTTAGACATACAATTGCAGTTATGATGCAAGTTAACCATTTCTCTCTCTCTCTCAAATTCAAAGTTGCTTATTAGCATGACTATGGGAACAGTGTGCCAAAGCTATTGTTACATACATCATGACATACAGAACATAAGACCTAAGACAAAAACAAAAAAGAAAATACATAAGAAGGGGGTAAATCATGTGGGGTTGACATAACATATCTAAATTAACAGCAGTAAAGAACAAGATAAATAATAGTGTGGTGTGTTTGTGGAGAGAGTGATACACAGGCTCGCGCATACATGCAGCACACGCACGCACACACACTCACTCTCCTCTCCTCTCTCTCCTCTCACCTCTCTCTCTGAGTGAATGCGGAGTGCATGGAGCTGGGGACGGAGTGTCGGAGTGAGTGGATTTCTGTTTTCGAGTTCCTCTTTTCTATTTTCACTGTCAGGTGTGTTCTTCTCTCGACACACGGTTGTTGGTGTGTTTTGTTTGTTGCCGGCTGGTTTGGTAGCTTTTGCTACCGGCTTGGCTTGGCACAATGCCCGCTGTTGAGGGTGGAGCAGAGTTTGAGAAGCTGACACGCCGTCATGCTGTCAAACTTATACCGACTGTGAATTGCTCGTGGAGGAAGCTGTTTTGGCTGTAGGAGAGTGGTGGGCTGTGACAGCATGAAATCTGCCTCCCGTTACTATTAGTTAGAAAGCGGGGCTGAGAGGCCTCGTCGCAGCTGAGGGCTGTGTGCTCAGAGTTTGGCAACTACCCTCCTTCGGACGCGTCGTTGGACCTGTGGGACAGGATAGCCGGGGGTGGTGACCTGGGCACTGAGGGTGCCTTAAATAACTAAAGCTAGGTGTTGGATCCTAGTCGCGGTTGATAACCTGACTGCAGTGTGTGTAGACTGCGTAGTGTGTGTGAAACCGCCGTTAGAATCGGCGTCTCCTTTGAAGTACGGGAGTCAATTAAAGTAACAAAAGAATTCGCGTCTAAAAGTGTGTGTTTGGGAAAAGTGTGAGTGTGTGTAGGAACTAAGAGATTTGAGTAAAGATGTGTTTTTTGTGCTGTATGTGGACGGGAGGCCGTGCCACTAAATTTGTGTATCTGAGTTTATTGGGATTGAATTTGACTGTGTTTTGACAGAAGAGAAATCGCGGTTAAAGGCTGCGATCTGAAGATCGTGAGTTTATAATTTTGTTTTGTTCAGTTCTAAAAGTGGACCATATCCACTCTTCGTGCT
>NW_020328150.1:0-5393 GCF_001858045.2 Oreochromis niloticus | reverse complement strand
ACGACTATAATAATGGTTGAATGAGATGAAATTTTAGCTGGTGGTTAAATGCATGAATTCCATCAATGTGACATCAGATCGGAAGCGCTGGTTTTAGGTGTTGGCTTGGCTCGCGCCGGGGTGCGAGGCCCTCATATCGCTGCTTGCAGCTTTAATTATTATTTATTATTATATTATTATTATTCGGCAAAAGGGCCTTTTTGAGGCTTTAACATGCTCGAAAACTCTTGGAATTTGCACACATGCCAGGTCTGGTGAAAAATTTTGTATTTTTTAATGGTTTTACATATGAAGCACTGGGAAATGGCTCTGTAGCGCACACCTATGCCTTGTTAAATGCAGCCCTACGAACACATCGTTTTAGCTACATGTATGAAATTTGGCACACATGTGTATCATGCCAAGACGAACAAAAAAGTCAGTGGGACCATTGACGCAAACCCAACAGGAAGTCCGCCATTTGGAAGTGAAGGTGACATTTTGGCTCTAATTTTGCCATTTCCATGCCTCGAACTTTTGCGAACTCCTCATTGGAATTTCATCGTACAAGCTTCATATTTGGTCAGTGTCAACTACACACCTGGGCCATGTTAAATTGCGGAGCTTTTGAGTTTTCGGATACGGTGAGGCCGTGGCGCCACGGCGAATTTCGATGACTCGCCATGAAAATCTTATTGCCTCTCGTTCTGTCATACATTGTCCGACCTTGACCAAAGTGGACACATATGATAAGGCTCCACCCCTGAACATATTTCAACTGCCATATTTGACATCAGGACAGCGCCACCTAGTGGGAACAGGAAATGTCATGTTTTACACTTTGGGGTACAGTATTGTAATGGTGACATCTGCAGCCTCAAATTTCTCCAGGAAAGCCTTAAGGAGTTGGTCTTGGGTTACAGAGAAAACTGTGAGTTTTCGCTGAAGGGTGTGACCCCAGCAGCATGGCGAACATTGAGGTCTCGCCATGAAGAAACAAATTAGTGTAACTCAATGAAATCCAATCTGATCAGTACCAGATTTTACAGGGATGATGTCAGACCCGCCCTGAACAGATTGATATGCCCATTGTCAGGAATACGTAGAGCGCCACCTAGTGGCACCAGGAAATGTCATGTCTTTCATTTTGTTGTACTGATTTTCACAGGTTCATCGTGGCCACCTCAAAAGCGGTGAATATCACCATCAGTCCCTCTTGATGCTTCAGTGAGAAAATTGTGACTATAAACTGAACGGCGCACCCTGGTGGCAACGCAGTTCACCATGAAAGATGAAGTGGCTTTTGAGGGCTTGAAAGTTTAAAAAGTCTTGAAATTTGGCGCACACCTCTAATGTGATGAGGGATTTTTTTATATGTTCATTTTCCTTGAACAGCGCAAAATGGCTCCACAGCGCCCCTACAAAATTTCAAAACAACAGCCCCTGCTCTGTGTTTATGTATGAGTTTGAAACCTGGCAAGCTTATTGGAGATATCAAGATGTACAAAAAAGTCTCTTGGAGCAATATCCCAAATCCAACAGGAAGTCAGCCATTTTAAAATTAATGTGTAAATTTGGCGACATTTTCCCCTCTTTTCAGGCCTCATACTTTGACGAACTCCTCCAAGGGATTTCATTAGATTTACGCGATCTCCTGTGTGTGGAATCTAAAGACCTTTGTGATGTTAAATTGCGAAGCTTTTTACGTTCAGGGAAACGGGGTGGTCATGGCGGCACGTGGAGTTTCAATCACTCGCCAAAAAGCAGTAACCTGCTGTCGCTCAAAAACACAATGTCCAATCTCTCCCAAAGGTCGCAGGCGTGATGAGACTCGAGCTCGGAAATGTTTGTTATGCCATTTGTCAGTAATGGTTAGAGCGCCACCTAGTGGGACGACTATAATAATGGTTGAATGAGATGAAATTTTAGCTGGTGGTTAAATGCATGAATTCCATCAATGTGACATCAGATCGGAAGCGCTGGTTTTAGGTGTTGGGCTTGGCTCGACGTGCCGGGGGTGCGAGGGCCCTCATATCGCTGCTTGCAGCTTTAATTTTATTATTATTATTATTATTCAGGCAAGAAGCCTTTTTGAGGGCTTTAACATGCTCGAAAACTCATGAATTTTGCACACATGCCAGGTCTGGTGAAAATTTTGTATTTTAATGGTTTACATATGAGCACTGGGAAATGGCTCTGTAGCGCCACCTATGCCTTGTTAAATGCAGCCTACGAACATCGTTTAGCTACATGTATGAAATTTGGCACACATGTGTATCATGCCAAGACGAACAAAAAGTCTGTGGACCATTGACGCAAACCCACAGGAAGTCCGCATTTGGAAGTGAAGGTGACATTTTGGCTCTAATTTGCCATTTCCATGCTCGAACTTTTGCGAACTCTCATGAATTTCATGTAAAGCTCATATTTGGTCAGTGTCAATACACACCTGGGCCATGTAAATGCGGAGCTTTTTGAGTTTTCGGGTTACGTGAGGCCGTGCGCCACGGCGAATTCGATGACGCCATGAAATCTTTTGCCTCTCGTTCTGTCATACATTGTCCGACCTTGACCAAAGTGGACACATATGATAAGGCTCACCCCTGACATATTTCACTGCCATATTTGACATCAGGGACAGCGCCACCTGTGGAACAGGAAATGTCATGTTTTACACTTTGGGGTACAGTATTGTATGGGTGACATCTGCAGCCTCAAATTTCTCCAGGAAGCCTTAAGGAGTTGGTCTTGGGTTACAGAGAAACTGTGAGTTTTCGCTGAGGGTGTGACCCAGCATGGCGAACATTGAGGTTCGCATGAAGAAACAAATTAGTGTAATCAATGAAATCCATCTGATCAGTACCAGATTTACAGGGATATGTAGACCCGCCTGAAAGATTGATATGCCCATTGTCAGGATACGTAGAGCGCCACCTAGTGCCCAGGAATGTCATGTCTTTCATTTTGTTGTACTGATTTTCACAGGTTCATCGTGGCACCTCAAAAGCGGTGATATCACCATCAGTCCTCTTGATGCTTCAGTGAGAAAATTGTGACTATAAACTGAACGGCGCACCTGGTGGCAACGCAGTCACATGAAAGATGAAGTGGCTTTTGAGGGGCTTGAAAAGTTAAAAGTCTTGAAATTTGGCGCACAGCTCTAATGTGAGAGGGATTTTTTTTATATGTTCATTTTCCTTGAACAGCGCAAATGGCTCACAGCCCCCTACAAATTTCAAAACACAGCCCTGCTCTGTGTTTTATGTATGAGTTTGAAACTGGCAGCTTATTGGAGATATCAAGATGTACAAAAAGTCTCTTGGAGCAATATCCAAATCCAACAGGAAGTCAGCCATTTTAAATTAATGTGTAAATTGCGACATTTTCCCCTTTTTCAGGCCTCATACTTGACGAACTCCTCCAAGGGATTTCATAGATTTACGCGATCTCCTGTGTGTGGAATTAAAGCCTTGTGATGTTAATTGCGAAGCTTTTTACGTTCAGGGAAACGGGGTGGTCATGGCGGCACGTGGAGTTTCAATCACTCGCCAAAAAGCAGTAACCTGCTGTCGCTCAAAAACACAATGTCCAATCTCTCCCAAAGTCGCAGGCGTGATGAGACTCGAGCTCGAAATGTTTGTTATGCCATTTGTCAGTAATGGTTAGAGCGCACCTAGTGGGACGACTATAATAATGGTTGAATGAGATGAAATTTTAGCTGGTGGTTAAATGCATGAATTCCATCAATGTGACATCAGATCGGAAGCGCTGGTTTTAGGTGTTGGGCTTGGCTCGACGCGCCGGGGTGCGAGGGCCTCATATCGCTTGCATTCGAGCTGTTACTATTATCTTATTATTTTATATTATTATTATTCAGGCAAAAGAAGGCTTTTTGAGGGCTTAACATGCTCGAAACTCTTGAATTTTCACACATGCCAGGTCTGGTGAAAATTTTGTTTTAATGGTTTTACATATGAGCACTGGAATGGCTCTGTAGCGCCACCTAGCCTTGTTAAATGCAGCCCTACGACATCGTTTTAGCTACATGTATGAAATTTGGCACATGTGTATCATGCCAAGACGAACAAAAAAGTGTGGACCATTGACGCAAACCCAACAGGAAGTCCGCCATTTGGAAGTGAAGGTGACATTTGGCTCTAATTTTGCCATTTCCATGCCTAACTTTTGCGAACTCCTCATTGGAATTTCATCGCAAGCTTCATATTTGGTCAGTGTCAACTACACACTGGGCCATGTTAAATTGCGGAGCTTTTGAGTTTTCGGGATACGGTGAGGCCGTGGCGCCACGAATTTCGATGACTCGCCATGAAATCTTATTGCCTCTCGTTCTGTCATACATTGTCCGACCTTGACCAAAGTGGACACATATTAAGGCTCCACCCTGAACATATTTCAACTGCCATATTTGACATCAGGGACAGCGCCACCTAGTGGGAACGGAAATGTCATGTTTTACACTTTGGGTACAGTATTGTAATGGGTGACATCTGCAGCCTCAAATTTCTCCAGGAAGCCTTAAGGAGTTGGTCTTGGGTTACAGAGAAAACTGTGAGTTTTCGCTGAAGGGTGTGACCCAGCAGCATGGCGAACATTGAGGTCTCGCCATGAAGAAACAAATTAGTGTAACTCAATGAAATCCAATCTGATCAGTACCAGATTTTACAGGATGATGTCAGACCCGCCCTGAACAGATTGATATGCCATTGTCAGGAATACGTAGAGCGCCACTAGTGGCACCAGGAAATGTCTGTCTTTCATTTTGTTGTACTGATTTTCACAGGTTCATCGTGGCCACCTCAAAGAGGTGAATATCACCATCAGTCTCTTTGATGCTTCAGTGAGAAAATTGTGACTTTAACTGAACGGCGCACCCTGGTGGCAACGCAGTTCACCATGAAAGATGAAGTGCTTTTGAGGGCTTGAAAGTTTAAAAAGTCTTGAAATTTGGCCAGCACCTCAATGTGATGAGGCTTTTTTATATGTTCATTTTCCTTGAACAGCGCAAATGGCTCCACAGCGCCCCTACAAAATTTCAAAACACAGCCCCTGCTCTGTGTTTTATGTATGAGTTTGAACTGGTAAGCTTTTGGAGATATCAAGATGTACAAAAAGTCTCTTGGAGCAATATCCCAAATCCAACAGGAAGTCAGCCATTTTAAATTAATGTGAAATTTGGCGACATTTTCCCTCTTTTCAGGCCTCATACTTTGACGAACTCCTCCAAGGATTTCATAGATTACGCGATCTCCTGTGTGTGGAATCTAAGACCTTGTGATGTTAAATTGCGAAGCTTTTTACGTTCAGGGAAACGGGTGTCATGGCGGCACGTGGAGTTTCAATCCCTCGCCAAAAAGCAGTAATCTGCTGTCACTCAAAACACAATGTCCAATCTC
>NW_020328149.1:0-17964 GCF_001858045.2 Oreochromis niloticus | reverse complement strand
GCGGAGCTTTTGAGTTTTCGGTTACTGTGAGGCCGTGGCGCCACGGCGAATTTCGATGACTCGCCATGAAAATCTATTGCCTCTCGTTTGTCATACATTGTCCGACCTTGACCAAAGTGGACACATATGATAAGGCTCCACCCTGAACATATTTCAACTGCCATATTTGACATCAGGGACAGCGCCACCTAGTGGGAACAGGAAATGTCATGTTTTACACTTTGGGGTACAGTATTGTAATGGGTGACATCTGCAGCCTCAAATTTCTCCAGGAAGCCTTAAGGAGTTGTCTTGGGTTACAGAGAAACTGTGAGTTTTCGCTGAGGGTTTGTGACCCCAGCAGCATGGCGAACATTGAGGTCTCTCGCCATGAAGAAACAAATTAGTGTAACTCAATGAAATCCAATGTGATTCTGAGTACCAGATTTTACAGGGATGATGTCGCCGCTGAACAGATTGATATGCCCATTGTCAGGAATACGTAGAGCGCGCCACTAGTGGCACCAGGAAATGTCATGTCTTTCATTTTGTTGTACTATTTTCACAGGTTCATCGTGGCCACCTCAAAGCGGTTGAATATCACCATCAGTCCTCTTGATGCTTCAGTGAGAAAATTGTGACTATAAACTGAACGGCGGTGGCACTGGCGCAGTTCACCATGAAAGATGAAAGTGGCTTTTGAGGGGCTTGAAAGTTTAAAAAGTCTTGAAATTTGGCGCACACCTCTAATGTGATGAGGGATTTCTTTTTATATGTTCATTTTCCTTGAAGAGCGCAAAATGGCTCCACAGCGCCCCCTACAAAATTTCAAACAACAGCCCTGCTCTGTGTTTTATGTATGAGTTCCTGGCAAGCTTATTGGAGATATCAAGATGTACAAAAAAGTCTCTTGGAGCAATATCCCAAATCCAACAGGAAGTCATTTTTTAATGTGTAAATTTGCGACACCTCTTTCAGGCCTCATACTTGACGAACTCCTCCAAGGGATTTCATTAGATTACGCGATCTCCTGTGGTGGATCTAAAAGACCTTTGTGATGTTAAATTGCGAAGCTTTTTACGTTCAGGAAACGGGGTGGTCATGGCGGCACGTGGAGTTTCAATCACTCGCCAAAAAGCAGTAACCTGCTGTCGCTCAAAACACAATGTCCAATCTCTCCAAATCCAAAGCGCAGGCGTGATGAGACTCGAGCTCGGAAATGTTGTTATGCCATTTGTCAGTAATGGTTAGAGCGCCACCTAGTGGGACGACTATAATAATGTTGAATGAGATGAATTTAGCTGGTGGTTAAATGCATGAATTCCATCAATGTGACATCAGATCGGAAGCGCTGGTTTTAGGTGTTGGGCTTGGCTCGACGCGCGGGGGTGCGAGGGCCCTCATATCGCTGCTTGCAGCTTATTATTATTTATTATTATTATTTTATTATTATATTCAGGCAAACAAGGGCCTTTTTGAGGGCTTTAACATGCTCAAAAACTCATGAAATTTTGCACACATGCCAGGTCTGGTGAAAAATTTGTATTTTAATGGTTTTACATATGAGCACTGGGAAATGGCTCTAGAGCGCCACCTATGCCTTGTTAAATGCAGCCCTACGAACACATCGTTTGAGCTACATGTATGAAATCTGGCACACATGTGTATCATGCCAAGACGAACAAAAAGTCATGGGGACCATTGACGCAAACCCAACAGGAAGTCCGCCATTTGGAAGTGAAGGTGACATTTTGGCTCTAATTTTGCCATTTCCATGCCTCGAACTTTTGCGAACTCCTCATTGGAATTTCATCGTACAAGCTTCATATTTGGTCAGTGTCAACTACACACCTGGGCCATGTTAAATTGCGGAGCTTTTGAGTTTTCGGGATACGGTGAGGCCGTGGCGCCACGGCGAATTTCGATGACTCGCCATGAAAATCTTATTGCCTCTCGTTCTGTCATACATTGTCCGACCTTGACCAAAGTGGACACATATGATAAGGCTCCACCCTGAACATATTTCAACTGCCATATTTGACATCAGGACAGCGCCACTAGTGGAACAGGAAATGTCATGTTTTACAACTTGGGTACAGTATTGTAATGGGTGACATCTGCAGCCTCAAATTTCTCCAGGAAAGCCTTAAGGAGTTGGTCTTGGGTTACAGGAAAACTGTGAGTTTTCGCTGAAGGGTGTGACCCAGCAGCATGGCGAACATTGAGGTCTCGCCATGAAGAAACAAATTAGTGTAACTCATGAAATCCAATGTGATCAGTACCAGATTTTACAGGATGATGTCAGACCCGCCCTGAACAGATTGATATGCCCATTGTCAGGAATACGTAGAGCGCCACCTAGTGGCACCAGGAAATGTCATGTCTTTCATTTTGTTGTACTGATTTTCACAGGTTCATCGTGGCCACCTCAAAAGCGGTGAATATCACCATCAGTCCCTCTTGATGCTTCAGTGAGAAAATTGTGACTATAAACTGAACGGCGCACCCTGTGGCAACGCAGTTCACCATGAAAGATGAAGTGGCTTTGAGGGGCTTGAAAAGTTTAAAAGTCTTGAAATTTGGCGCACACCTCTAATGTGATGAGGGATTTCTTTTATATGTTCATTTTCTTGAACAGCGCAAAATGGCTCCACAGCGCCCCTACAAAATTTCAAAACAACAGCCCCTGCTCTGTGTTTTATGTATGAGTTTGAAACCTGGCAAGCTTATGGAGATATCAAGATGTACAAAAAGTCTCTTGGAGCAATATCCCAAATCCAACAGGAAGTCAGCCATTTTAAAATTAATGTGTAAATTTGGCGACATTTTCCCCTCTTTTCAGGCTCATACTTGACGAACTCCTCCAAGGGATTTCATTAATTTACGCGATCTCCTGTGTGTGGAATCTAAAGACCTTTGTGATGTTAAATTGCGAAGCTTTTTACGTTCAGGAAACGGGGTGGTCATGGCGGCACGTGGAGTTTCAATCACTCGCCAAAAAGCAGTAACCTGCTGTCGCTCAAAAACAAATGTCCAATCTCTCCCAAAGGTCGCAGGCGTGATGAGACTCGAGCTCGGAAATGTTTGTTATGCCATTTGTCAGTAATGGTTAGAGCGCCACTAGGGGACGCTATAATAATGGTTGAATGAGATGAAATTTTAGCTGGTGGTTAAATGCATGAATTCCATCAATGTGACATCAGATCGAAGCGCTGGTTTTAGGTGTTGGGCTTGGCTCGACGCGCCGGGGTGCGAGGGCCCTCATATCGCTGCTTGCAGCTTTAATTAGGCCCGAGCACAAGTGCGAGCCTATTGTTCTGCTCGTTTCTTATTATTATTATTATTTTTTATATTAGGCAAAAAGGCTTTTGAGGCTTAACATGCTCGAAAACTCTTGAATTTTGCACACTGCAGGTTGGTGAAAATTTTGTATTTTATGGTTTTACATGAGCATGGGAAATGGCTCTAGTAGCGCCACCTATGCCTTGTTAAATGCAGCCCTACGACACATCGTTTTAGCTACATGTATGAAATTGGACACATGTGTTCATGCCAGACGACAAAAAAGTCATGGCCATTGACGCAAACCCAACAGGAAGTCCGCCATTGGAAGTGAAGGTGACATTTTGGCTCTAATTTTGCCATTTCCATGCCTCGAACTTTTGCGAACTCCTCATTGGAATTTCATCGTACAAGCTTCATATTTGGTCAGTGTCAACTACACACCTGGGCCATGTTAAATTGCGGAGCTTTTTGAGTTTTCGGGTACGTGAGGCCGTGGCGCCACGGCGAATTTCGATGACTCGCCATGAAATCTTATTGCCTCTCGTTCTGTCATACATTGTCCGACCTTGACCAAAGTGGACACATATGATAAGGCTCCACCCCTGAACATATTTCAACTGCCATATTTGACATCCAGGGACAGCGCCACCTAGTGGGAACAGGAAATGTCATGTTTTACACTTTGGGGTACAGTATTGTAATGGGTGACATCTGCAGCCTCAAATTTCTCCAGGAAAGCCTTAAGGAGTTGGTCTTGGGTTACAGAGAAAACTGTGAGTTTTCGCTGAAAGGGTGTGACCCCAGCAGCATGGCGAACATTGAGGTCTCGCCATGAAGAAACAAATTAGTGTAACTCAATGAAATCCAATCTGATCAGTACCAGATTTTACAGGGATGATGTCAGACCCGCCCTGAACAGATTGATATGCCCATTGTCAGGAATACGTAGAGCGCCACCTAGTGGCACCAGGAAATGTCATGTCTTTCATTTTGTTGTACTGATTTTCACAGGTTCATCGTGGCCACCTCAAAAGCGGTGATATCACCATCAGTCCCTTTGATGCTTCAGTGAGAAAATTGTGACTATAAACTGAACGGCGCACCCTGGTGGCAGCGAGTTCACCATGAAAGATGAAGTGGCTTTTGAGGGGCTTGAAAGTTTAAAAAGTCTTGAAATTTGGCGCACACCTCTAATGTGATGAGGGATTCTTTTTTATGTTCATTTTCCTTGAAAGCGCAAAATGGCTCCACAGCGCCCCCTACAAAATTTCAAAACACAGCCCCTGCTCTGTGTTTTATTATGAGTTTGAAACCTGGCAAGCTATTGGAGATATCAAGATGTACAAAAAAGTCTCTTGGAGCAATATCCCAAATCCAACAGGAAGTCAGCCATTTTAAAATTAAGTGTAAATTTGGCGACATTTTCCCTCTTTTCAGGCCTCATACTTTGACGAACTCCTCCAAGGGATTTCATTAGATTTACGCGATCTCCTGTGTGTGGAATCTAAAGACCTTTGTGATGTTAAATTGCGAAGCTTTTTACGTTCAGGGAAACGGGGTGGTCATGGCGGCACGTGGAGTTTCAATCACTCGCCAAAAAGCAGTAACCTGCTGTCACTCAAAAACACAATGTCCAATCTCTCCCAAAGGTCGCAGGCGTGATGAGACTCGAGCTCGGAAATGTTTGTTATGCCATTTGTCAGTAATGGTTAGAGCGCCACCTAGTGGGACGACTATAATAATGTTGAATGAGATGAATTTTAGCTGGTGGTTAATGCATGAATTCCATCAATGTGACATCAGATCGGAAGCGCTGGTTTTAGGTGTTGGGCTGGCTCGACGCGCGGGGTGCGAGGGCCCTCATATCGCTGCTTGCAGCTTTTAATTATTATTATTATTATATTATTATTTCGGCAAATGAATCGGCCTTTTGAGGGCCTAAACATGCTCGAAAACTCATGAAATTTTGCACACGCTCAGGTCTGGTGAAAATTTACGTATTTTAATGTCCGTAGACATGTCCAGGGAAATTGGCTCAGTAGCGCCACCTAGAAAATGAGAAACGCGAGCCCCCGAGATGGGTATGACCTACATGTATAAACTCGGAACACATATCTAACGTCGAGACGCACATAAAAGTCTATTATGGCCATGTCCTAAACCCAACAGGAAGTCCGCCATTTGGAAGTGAAGGTGACATTTTGGCTCTAATTTTGCCATTTCCATGCCTCGAACTTTTGCGAACTCCTCATTGGAATTTCATCGTACAAGCTTCATATTTGGTCAGTGTCAACTACACACCTGGGCCATGTTAAATTGCGGAGCTTTTGAGTTTTCGGGTTACTGTGAGGCCGTGGCGCCACGGCGAATTTCGATGACTCGCCATGAAAATCTTATTGCCTCTCGTTCTGTCATACATTGTCCGACCTTGACCAAAGTGGACACATATGATAAGGCTCCACCCCTGAACATATTTCAACTGCCATATTTGACACCAGGGACAGCGCCACCTAGTGGGAACAGGAAATGTCATGTTTTACACTTTGGGGTACAGTATTGTAATGGGTGACATCTGCAGCCTCAAATTTCTCCAGGAAAGCCTTAAGGAGTTGGTCTTGGGTTACAGAGAAAACTGTGAGTTTTCGCTGAAGGGTGTGACCCCAGCAGCATGGCGAACATTGAGGTCTCGCCATGAAGAAACAAATTAGTGTAACTCAATGAAATCCAATGTGATCAGTACCAGATTTTACAGGGATGATGTCAGACCCGCCCTGAACAGATTGATATGCCCATTGTCAGGAATACGTAGAGCGCCACCTAGTGGCACCAGGAAATGTCATGTCTTTCATTTTGTTGTACTGATTTCACAGGTTCATCGTGGCCACCTCAAAAGCGGTGAATATCACCATCAGTCCCTCTTGATGCTTCAGTGAGAAATTGTGACTATAAACTGAACGGCGCACCCTGGTGGCAACGCAGTTCACCATGAAAGATGAAGTGGCTTTTGAGGGGCTTGAAAAGTTTAAAAAGTCTTGAAATTTGGCGCACACCTCTAATGTGATGAGGGATTTCTTTTTATATGTTCATTTTCCTTGAACAGCGCAAAATGGCTCCACAGCGCCCCCTACAAAATTTCAAAACAACAGCCCTGCTCTGTGTTTTATGTATGAGTTTGAAACCTGGCAAGCTTATTGGAGATATCAAGATGTACAAAAAAGTCTCTTGGAGCAATATCCCAAATCCAACAGGAAGTCAGCCATTTTAAAATTAATGTGTAAATTTGGCGACATTTTCCCCTCTTTTCAGGCCTCATACTTTGACGAACTCCTCCAAGGGATTTCATTAGATTTACGCGATCTCCTGTGTGTGGAATCTAAAGACCTTTGTGATGTTAAATTGCGAAGCTTTTTACGTTCAGGGAAACGGGGTGGTCATGGCGGCACGTGGAGTTTCAATCACTCGCCAAAAAGCAGTAACCTGCTGTCGCTCAAAACACAATGTCCAATCTCTCCCAAAGGTCGCAGGCGTGATGAGACTCGAGCTCGGAAATGTTTGTTATGCCATTTGTCAGTAATGGTTAGAGCGCCACCTAGTGGGACGACTATATAATGGTTGAATGAGATGAAATTTAGCTGTGGTTAAATGCATGAATTCCATCAATGTGACATCAGATCGGAAGCGCTGGTTTAGGTGTTGGGCTTGGCTCGACGCCGGGGGTGCGAGGGCCCTCATATCGCTGCTTGCAGCTTTAATTATTATTATTATTTTATTATTAGGCCCGAGCACAAATGCGAAGGCCCTATTGTATCTGCTCTGTTCTTATTATTATTATTATTATTATTATATTATTATTATTATTATTATTATTATTATTATTTCGGCAAATGAATCGCCTTTTGAGGGCCTAAACATGCTCGAAAACTCATGAAATTTTGCAGACGCGTCAGGTCTGGTGAAATTTACGTATTTTAATGTCCGTAGACATGTCCAGGGAAAATTGGCTCAGTAGCGCCACCTAGAAAAATGAGAAACGCGAGCCCCGAGATGGGTATGACCTACATGTATAAACTCGGAACACATATCTAACTTCGGAGACGCACATAAAAGTCTATTATGGCCATGTCCTAAACCCAACAGGAAGTCCGCCATTTGGAAGTGAAGGTGACATTTTGGCTCTAATTTGCCATTTCCATGCCTCGAACTTTTGCGAACTCCTCATTGGAATTTCATCGTACAAGCTTCATATTGGTCAGTGTCAACTACACACCTGGGCCATGTTAAATTGCGGAGCTTTTGAGTTTTCGGGTTACTGTGAGGCCGTGGCGCCACGGCGAATTTCGATGACTCGCCATGAAAATCTTATTGCCTCTCGTTCTGTCATACATTGTCCGACCTTGACCAAAGTGGACACATATGATAAGGCTCCACCCCTGAACATATTTCAACTGCCATATTTGACACAGGGACAGCGCCACCTAGTGGGAACAGGAAATGTCATGTTTTACACTTTGGGGTACAGTATTGTAATGGGTGACATCTGCAGCCTCAAATTCTCCAGGAAAGCCTTAAGGAGTTGGTCTTGGGTTACAGAGAAAACTGTGAGTTTTCGCTGAAGGGTGTGACCCCAGCAGCATGGCGAACATTGAGGTCTCGCCATGAAGAAACAAATTAGTGTAACTCAATGAAATCCAATGTGATCAGTACCAGATTTTACAGGGATGATGTCAGACCCGCCCTGAACAGATTGATATGCCCATTGTCAGGAATACGTAGAGCGCCACCTAGTGGCACCAGGAAATGTCATGTCTTTCATTTTGTTGTACTGATTTTCACAGGTTCATCGTGGCCACCTCAAAAGCGGTGAATATCACCATCAGTCCCTCTTGATGCTTCAGTGAGAAAATTGTGACTATAAACTGAACGGCGCACCCTGGTGGCAGCGCAGTTCACCATGAAAGATGAAGTGCTTTTGAGGGGCTTGAAAAGTTTAAAAAGTCTTGAAATTTGGCGCACACCTCTAATGTGATGAGGGATTTCTTTTTATATGTTCATTTTCCTTGAACAGCGCAAAATGGCTCCACAGCGCCCCCTACAAAATTTCAAAACAACAGCCCCTGCTCTGTGTTTTATGTATGAGTTTGAAACCTGGCAAGCTTATTGGAGATATCAAGATGTACAAAAAGTCTCTTGGAGCAATATCCCAAATCCAACAGGAAGTCAGCCATTTTAAAATTAATGTGTAAATTTGGCGACATTTTCCCCTCTTTTCAGGCCTCATACTTTGACGAACTCCTCCAAGGGATTTCATTAGATTTACGCGATCTCCTGTGTGTGGAATCTAAAGACCTTTGTGATGTTAAATTGCGAAGCTTTTTACGTTCAGGGAAACGGGGTGGTCATGGCGGCACGTGGAGTTTCAATCACTCGCCAAAAAGCAGTAACCTGCTGTCGCTCAAAAACACAATGTCCAATCTCTCCCAAAGGTCGCAGGCGTGATGAGACTCGAGCTCGGAAATGTTTGTTATGCCATTTGTCAGTAATGGTTAGAGCGCCACCTAGTGGGACGACTATAATAATGGTTGAATGAGATGAAATTTTAGCTGGTGGTTAAATGCATGAATTCCATCAATGTGACATCAGATCGGAAGCGCTGGTTTTAGGTGTTGGGCTTGGCTCGACGCGCCGGGGGTGCGAGGCCCTCATATCGCTGCTTGCAGCTTTAATTAGGCCGAGCAAAAGTGCGAAGCCCTATGTATTGCTCTGTTCTTATTATTATTATTATTATTTTATTATTATTTTTTTTATTATTATTTATTTCGGCAAATGAATCGGCCTTTTGAGGGCCTAAACATGCTCGAAAACTCATGAAATTTTGCACACGCGTCAGGTCTGGTGAAAATTTACGTATTTTAATGTCCGTAGACATGTCCAGGGAAAATTGGCTCAGTAGCGCCACCTAGAAAAATGAGAAACGCGAGCCCCCGAGATGGGTATGACCTACATGTATAAACTCGGAACACATATCTAACGTTCGGAGACGCACATAAAAGTCTATTATGGCCATGTCCTAAACCCAACAGGAAGTCCGCCATTTGGAAGTGAAGGTGACATTTTGGCTCTAATTTTGCCATTTCCATGCCTCGAACTTTTGCGAACTCCTCATTGGAATTTCATCGTACAAGCTTCATATTTGGTCAGTGTCAACTACACACCTGGGCCATGTTAAATTGCGGAGCTTTTGAGTTTTCGGGTTACTGTGAGGCCGTGGCGCCACGGCGAATTTCGATGACTCGCCATGAAAATCTTATTGCCTCTCGTTCTGTCATACATTGTCCGACCTTGACCAAAGTGGACACATATGATAAGGCTCCACCCCTGAACATATTTCAACTGCCATATTTGACACCAGGGACAGCGCCACCTAGTGGGAACAGGAAATGTCATGTTTTACACTTTGGGGTACAGTATTGTAATGGGTGACATCTGCAGCCTCAAATTTCTCCAGGAAAGCCTTAAGGAGTTGGTCTTGGGTTACAGAGAAAACTGTGAGTTTTCGCTGAAGGGTGTGACCCCAGCAGCATGGCGAACATTGAGGTCTCGCCATGAAGAAACAAATTAGTGTAACTCAATGAAATCCAATGTGATCAGTACCAGATTTTACAGGGATGATGTCAGACCCGCCCTGAACAGATTGATATGCCCATTGTCAGGAATACGTAGAGCGCCACCTAGTGGCACCAGGAAATGTCATGTCTTTCATTTTGTTGTACTGATTTTCACAGGTTCATCGTGGCCACCTCAAAAGCGGTGAATATCACCATCAGTCCCTCTTGATGCTTCAGTGAGAAAATTGTGACTATAAACTGAACGGCGCACCCTGGTGGCACGCAGTTCACCATGAAAGATGAAGTGGCTTTTGAGGGGCTTGAAAAGTTTAAAAAGTCTTGAAATTTGGCGCACACCTCTAATGTGATGAGGGATTTCTTTTTATATGTTCATTTTCCTTGAACAGCGCAAAATGGCTCCACAGCGCCCCTACAAATTTCAAAACAACAGCCCCTGCTCTGTGTTTTATGTATGAGTTTGAAACCTGGCAAGCTTATTGGAGATATCAAGATGTACAAAAAAGTCTCTTGGAGCAATATCCCAAATCCAACAGGAAGTCAGCCATTTTAAAATTAATGTGTAAATTTGGCGACATTTTCCCCTCTTTTCAGGCCTCATACTTTGACGAACTCCTCCAAGGGATTTCATTAGATTTACGCGATCTCCTGTGTGTGGAATCTAAAGACCTTTGTGATGTTAAATTGCGAAGCTTTTTACGTTCAGGGAAACGGGGTGGTCATGGCGGCACGTGGAGTTTCAATCACTCGCCAAAAAGCAGTAACCTGCTGTCGCTCAAAAACACAATGTCCAATCTCTCCCAAAGGTCGCAGGCGTGATGAGACTCGAGCTCGGAATGTTTGTTATGCCATTTGTCAGTAATGGTTAGAGCGCCACCTAGTGGGACGACTATAATAATGGTTGAATGAGATGAAATTTTAGCTGGTGGTTAAATGCATGAATTCCATCAATGTGACATCAGATCGGAAGCGCTGGTTTTAGGTGTTGGGCTTGGCTCGACGCGCCGGGGTGCGAGGGCCCTCATATCGCTGCTTGCAGCTTTAATTTATTATTTATTATTATTATTTCGGCAAATGAATCGGCCTTTTGAGGCCTAAACATGCTCGAAAACTCATGAAATTTTGCACACGCGTCAGGTCTGGTGAAAATTTACGTATTTTAATGTCCGTAGACATGTCCAGGGAAAATTGGCTCAGTAGCGCCACCTAGAAAAATGAGAAACGCGAGCCCCGAGATGGGTATGACCTACATGTATAAAACTCGGAACACATATCTAACGTTCGGAGACGCACATAAAAGTCTATTATGGCCATGTCCTAAACCCAACAGGAAGTCCGCCATTGGAAGTGAAGGTGACATTTTGGCTCTAATTTTGCCATTTCCATGCCTCGAACTTTTGCGAACTCCTCATTGGAATTTCATCGTACAAGCTTCATATTTGGTCAGTGTCAACTACACACCTGGGCCATGTTAAATTGCGGAGCTTTTGAGTTTTCGGGTTACTGTGAGGCCGTGGCGCCACGGCGAATTTCGATGACTCGCCATGAAAATCTTATTGCCTCTCGTTCTGTCATACATTGTCCGACCTTGACCAAAGTGGACACATATGATAAGGCTCCACCCCTGAACATATTTCAACTGCCATATTTGACACCAGGACAGCGCCACCTAGTGGGAACAGGAAATGTCATGTTTTACACTTTGGGGTACAGTATTGTAATGGGTGACATCTGCAGCCTCAAATTTCTCCAGGAAAGCCTTAAGGAGTTGGTCTTGGGTTACAGAGAAAACTGTGAGTTTTCGCTGAAGGGTGTGACCCCAGCAGCATGGCGAACATTGAGGTCTCGCCATGAAGAAACAAATTAGTGTAACTCAATGAAATCCAATTGATCAGTACCAGATTTTACAGGGATGATGTCAGACCCGCCCTGAACAGATTGATATGCCCATTGTCAGGAATACGTAGAGCGCCACCTAGTGGCACCAGGAAATGTCATGTCTTTCATTTTGTTGTACTGATTTTCACAGGTTCATCGTGGCCACCTCAAAAGCGGTGAATATCACCATCAGTCCCTCTTGATGCTTCAGTGAGAAAATTGTGACTATAAACTGAACGGCGCACCCTGGTGGCAGCGCAGTTCACCATGAAAGATGAAGTGGCTTTTGAGGGGCTTGAAAAGTTTAAAAAGTCTTGAAATTTGGCGCACACCTCTAATGTGATGAGGGATTTCTTTTATATGTTCATTTTCCTTGAACAGCGCAAAATGGCTCCACAGCGCCCCCTACAAAATTTCAAACAACAGCCCCTGCTCTGTGTTTTATGTATGAGTTTGAAACCTGGCAAGCTTATTGGAGATATCAAGATGTACAAAAAAGTCTCTTGGAGCAATATCCCAAATCCAACAGGAAGTCAGCCATTTTAAAATTAATGTGTAAATTTGGCGACATTTTCCCTCTTTTCAGGCCTCATACTTTGACGAACTCCTCCAAGGGATTTCATTAGATTTACGCGATCTCCTGTGTGTGGAATCTAAAGACCTTTGTGATGTTAAATTGCGAAGCTTTTTACGTTCAGGAAACGGGTGGTCATGGCGGCACGTGGAGTTTCAATCACTCGCCAAAAAGCAGTAACCTGCTGTCGCTCAAAAACACAATGTCCAATCTCTCCCAAAGGTCGCAGGCGTGATGAGACTCGAGCTCGGAAATGTTTGTTATGCCATTTGTCAGTAATGGTTAGAGCGCCACCTAGTGGGACGACTATAATAATGGTTGAATGAGATGAAATTTTAGCTGGTGGTTAAATGCATGAATTCCATCAATGTGACATCAGATCGGAAGCGCTGGTTTTAGGTGTTGGGCTTGGCTCGACGCGCCGGGGGTGCGAGGGCCCTCATATCGCTGCTTGCAGCTTTAATTATTATTATTATTATTATTATTATTATTCAGGCAAAATGAAGGCCTTTTTGAGGGCTTTAACATGCTCAAAACTCATGAAATTTTGCACACATGCCAGGTCTGGTGAAAATTTGTATTTTAATGTTTTACATATGAGCATGGGAAATGGCTCTGTAGCGCCACCTATGCCTTGTTAAATGCAGCCCTACGAACACATCGTTTAGCTACATGTATGAAATTCTGGCACACATGTATCATGCCAAGACGAACAAAAAGTCGTGGGCCATTGACGCAAACCCAACAGGAAGTCCGCCATTTGGAGTGAAGGTGACATTTTGGCTCTAATTTTGCCATTTCATGCCTCGAACTTTTGCGAACTCCTCATTGGAATTTCATCGTACAAGCTTCATATTTGGTCAGTGTCAACTACACACCTGGGCCATGTTAAATTGCGGAGCTTTTGAGTTTTCGGGTACTGTGAGCCGTGGCGCCACGGCGAATTTCGATGACTCGCCATGAAAATCTTATTGCCTCTCGTTCTGTCATACATTGTCCGACCTTGACCAAAGTGGACACATATGATAAGGCTCCACCCCTGAACATATTTCAACTGCCATATTTGACTCAGGGACAGCGCCACCTAGTGGGAACAGGAAATGTCATGTTTTACACTTTGGGGTACAGTATTGTAATGGGTGACATCTGCAGCCTCAAATTTCTCCAGGAAAGCCTTAAGGAGTTGGTCTTGGGTTACAGAGAAAACTGTGAGTTTTCGCTGAAGGGTGTGACCCCAGCAGCATGGCGAACATTGATGGTCTCGCCATGAAGAAACAAATTAGTGTAACTCAATGAAATCCAATCTGATCAGTACCAGATTTTACAGGGATGATGTCAGACCCGCCCTGAACAGATTGATATGCCCATTGTCAGGAATACGTAGAGCGCCACCTAGTGGCACCAGGAAATGTCATGTCTTTCATTTTGTTGTACTGATTTTCACAGGTTCATCGTGGCCACCTCAAAAGCGGTGAATATCACCATCAGTCCTCTTGATGCTTCAGTGAGAAAATTGTGACTATAAACTGAACGGCGCACCCTGGTGGCAACGCAGTTCACCATGAAAGATGAAGTGGCTTTTGAGGGGCTTGAAAAGTTTAAAAAGTCTTGAATTTGGCGCCACACCTCTAATGTGATGAGGGATTTCTTTTTATATGTTCATTTTCCTTCAACAGCGCAAAATGGCTCCACAGCGCCCCTACAAAATTTCAAACAACAGCCCCTGCTCTGTGTTTTATGTATGAGTTTGAAACCTGGCAAGCTTATTGGAGATATCAAGATGTACAAAAAAGTCTCTTGGAGCAATATCCCAAATCCAACAGGAAGTCAGCCATTTTAAATTAATGTGTAAATTTGGCGACATTTTCCCCTCTTTTCAGGCCTCATACTTTGACAACTCCTCCAAGGGATTTCATTAGATTTACGCGATCTCCTGTGTGGAATCTAAAGACCTTTGTGATGTTAAATTGCGAAGCTTTTTACGTTCAGGGAAACGGGGTGTCATGGCGGCACGTGGAGTTTCAATCACTCGCCAAAAAGCAGTAACCTGCTGTCGCTCAAAAACACAAGTCCAATCTCTCCAAAGTTGCAGGCGTGATGAGACTCGAGCTCGGAAATGTTTGTTATGCCATTTGTCAGTAATGGTTAGAGCGCACCTAGTGGGACGACTATAATAATGGTTGAATGAGATGAAATTTTAGCTGGTGGTTAAATGCATGAATTCCATCAATGTGACATCAGATCGAAGCGCTGGTTTTAGGTGTTGGGCTTGGCTCGACGCGCCGGGGTGCAGGGCCCTCATATCGCTGCTTGCGCTTTAATTAGGGCCCGAGCACAAAGTGCGAGATCTGCTCTGTCTTATTATATAGGGCCCGAGTGGCCATTGTATCTGCTCTGTTTATTATTATTATTATTATTATTATTATTATTATATTATTATTTTATTATTATTTCGGCAAATGAATCGGCCTTTTGAGGGCCTAACATGCTCGAAAACTCATGAAATTTTGCAGACGCGTCAGGTCTGGTGAAAATTTACGTATTTTAATGTCCGTAGACATGTCCAGGAAATTGGCTCAGTAGCGCCACCTAGAAAAATGAGAAACGCGAGCCCCCGAGATGGGTATGACCTACATGTATAAAACTCGGAACACATATCTAACGTTCGGAGACGCACAAAAGTCTATTATGGCCATGTCCTAAACCCAACAGGAAGTCCGCCATTTGGAAGTGAAGGTGACATTTTGGCTCTAATTTTGCCATTTCCATGCCTCGAACTTTGCGAACTCCTCATTGGAATTTCATCGTACAAGCTTCATATTTGGTCAGTGTCAACTACACCCTGGGCCATGTTAAATTGCGGAGCTTTTGAGTTTTCGGGTTACTGTGAGGCCGTGGCGCCACGGCGAATTTCGATGACTCGCCATGAAAATCTTATTGCCTCTCGTTCTGTCATACATTGTCCGACCTTGACCAAAGTGGACACATATGATAAGGCTCCACCCCTGAACATATTTCAACTGCCATATTTGACATCAGGGACAGCGCCACCTAGTGGGAACAGGAAATGTCATGTTTTACACTTTGGGGTACAGTATTGTAATGGGTGACATCTGCAGCCTCAATTTCTCCAGGAAAGCCTTAAGGAGTTGGTCTTGGGTTACAGAGAAAACTGTGAGTTTTCGCTGAAGGGTGTGACCCCAGCAGCATGGCGAACATTGAGGTCTCGCCATGAAGAAACAAATTAGTGTAACTCAATGAAATCCAATCTGATCAGTACCAGATTTACAGGGATGATGTCAGACCCGCCCTGAACAGATTGATATGCCATTGTCAGGAATACGTAGAGCGCCACCTAGTGGCACCAGGAAATGTCATGTCTTTCATTTTGTTGTACTGATTTTCACAGGTTCATCGTGGCCACCTCAAAAGCGGTGAATATCACCATCAGTCCCTCTTGATGCTTCAGTGAGAAAATTGTGACTATAAACTGAACGGCGCACCCTGGTGGCACGCAGTTCACCATGAAAGATGAAGTGGCTTTTGAGGGGCTTGAAAGTTTAAAAAGTCTTGAAATTTGGCGCACACCTCTAATGTGATGAGGGATTTCTTTTTATATGTTCATTTTCCTTGAACAGCGCAAAATGGCTCCACAGCGCCCCCTACAAAATTTCAAAACAACAGCCCCTGCTCTGTGTTTTATGTATGAGTTTGAAACCTGGCAAGCTTATTGGAGATATCAAGATGTACAAAAAAGTCTCTTGGAGCAATATCCCAAATCCAACAGGAAGTCAGCCATTTTAAAATTAATGTGTAAATTTGGCGACATTTTCCCTCTTTTCAGGCCTCATACTTTGACGAACTCCTCCAAGGGATTTCATTAGATTTACACGATCTCCTGTGTGTGGAATCTAAGAGCTTTGTGATGTTAAATTGCGAAGCTTTTTACGTTCAGGAAACGGGTGGTCATGGCGGCACGTGGAGTTTCAATCACTCGCAAAAAGCAGTAACCTGCTGTCGCTCAAAAACACAATGTCCAATCCTCCCAAAGGTCGCAGGCGTGATGAGACTCGAGCTCGGAAATGTTTGTTATGCCATTTGTCAGTAATGGTTAGAGCGCCACCTAGTGGGACGACTATAATAATGTTGAATGAGATGAAATTTTAGCTGGTGGTTAAATGCATGAATTCCATCAATGTGACATCAGATCGGAAGCGCTGGTTTTAGGTGTTGGGCTTGGCTCGACGCGCCGGGGTGCGAGGGCCCTCATATCGCTGCTTGCAGCTTTAATTAGGGCCGAGCACAAAGTGCGAAGGCCCTATTGTATCTGCTCTGTTCTTATATTATTATTATTTTATTATTATTATTAGGCCCGAGCACAAAAGTGCGAAGGCCCTATTGTATTGCTCTGTTTCTTATTATTATTATTATTATTATTATTATTATTATATTATTATTATTATTATATTATTTCGGCAAATGAATCGGCCTTTTGAGGGCCTAAACATGCTCGAAAACTCATGAAATTTTGCACACGCGTCAGGTCTGGTGAAAATTTACGTATTTTAATGTCCGTAGACATGTCCAGGGAAAATTGGCTCAGTAGCGCCACCTAGAAAAATGAGAAACGCGAGCCCCGAGATGGGTATGACCTACATGTATAAAACTCGGAACACATATCTAACGTTCGGAGACACAAAAGTCTATTATGGGCCATGTCCTAAACCAACAGGAAGTCCGCCATTTGGAAGTGAAGGTGACATTTTGGCTCTAATTTTGCCATTTCCATGCTCGAACTTTTGCGAACTCCTCATTGGAATTTCATCGTACAAGCTTCATATTTGGTCAGTGTCAACTACACACCTGGGCCATGTTAAATTGCGGAGCTTTTGAGTTTTCGGGTTACTGTGAGGCCGTGGCGCCACGGCGAATTTCGATGACTCGCCATGAAAATCTTATTGCCTCTCGTTCTGTCATACATTGTCCGACCTTGACCAAAAGTGGACACATATGATAAGGCTCCACCCCTGAACATATTTCAACTGCCATATTTGACACCAGGGACAGCGCCACCTAGTGGGAACAGGAAATGTCATGTTTTACACTTTGGGGTACAGTATTGTAATGGGTGACATCTGCAGCCTCAAATTTCTCCAGGAAAGCCTTAAGGAGTTGGTCTTGGGTTACAGAGAAAACTGTGAGTTTTGCTGAAGGGTGTGACCCCAGCAGCATGGCGAACATTGAGGTCTCGCCATGAAGAAACAAATTAGTGTAACTCAATGAAATCCAATCTGATCAGTACCAGATTTTACAGGGATGATGTCAGACCCGCCCTGAACAGATTGATATGCCCATTGTCAGGAATACGTAGAGCGCCACCTAGTGGCACCAGGAAATGTCATGTCTTCATTTTGTTGTACTGATTTTCACAGGTTATCGTGGCCACCTCAAAGCGGTGAATATCACCATCAGTCCCTTGATGCTTCAGTGAGAAAATTGTGACTATAACTGAACGGCGCACCTGGTGGCAACGCAGTTCACCATGAAAGATGAAGTGGGCTTTTGGGGCTTGAAAAGTTTAAAAAGTCTTGAAATTTGGCGACACCTCTAATGTGATGAGGGATT